>NC_062524.1:11905974-12205974 GCF_022655615.1 Tachysurus fulvidraco | reverse complement strand
GTTGTATGGCATTGAACAAAATGTGTATTTTGTGTTTGTCTTTTCGCATTAATAATAATAATAATAATAATAATAATAATAATAATAATAATAATAATAATAATAATAAAAAAGCTTTCCAGATCTACTCTATTTAGGACATCAACCCCCCCCCCCCCCGTCATTTAATCTGGAATAATCAATATTATAAAATACAAAAATAAATCAATATTTTACAATAAAACTGTTTATTAAACATAATAAAATAAACTTAATAATAATAATAATAATAATGTACTACTACTACTACTACTACTACTACTACTACTAATAATAATAATAATAAAACATTATTTAAAATAATATATTGTTTATTTCACAACTGCTAAATTGTAAAGTGTATTTATTCTCCATATTCTGTGTTTATTAAAAAATGTAATATCCCAGTTTCTCCATGAGAATATAGATAGCATTGAATTTCATGCAATTTTTCAGATGTTTTTCTGAGATTGTTGCAAAGTAATATTTTAAACATTAAAAAAAATTAATTCTTTTGAAAGGTATTAATATTAAAGGCAGTAAATGTAGTAATGATTTTTTAAGGAATTTCATCGCTGTCCTGCTGTATTGAGAATATTCTTTGGAAAATGGTTTGGACTTATAATAACAAGTCACATTAACAATAAAATTAGTGAAGTAGTTATACACTTAATTTATCCAACAAACCAATTTTTCACAAATGTAAAAATATGTTTGTACATTCTGTAAAGTAAATACAGAATCTGCACCCTTTTAAAAAAATTTTTATTGTATATACACTAGGTTTTTTTTTGATTGATGCCGAATGTGTTTTTGGATTATTATGTGGAACAAAAATGAATATAAAGAAAAACTATGTTTTGTTTTTTTATGAGGAAAGTAAAATGGTGAAATGTCATATTTTTACTTTAAATCTTTTTATTTTATTTGGAAAGTTTCATATCCATAAATGTAAAGTGGTCTGAAAAGAATCCAAAAATTTTAAGCTGGAAATAAAAACCTATTTTGAAACTTTTAAAGGACTCACAAGCTGAAAACTATCAAAACTATGGACTTTTTCAAGGCTGTTAATTCCTCTTTTCTAAATTAATTGTATTGCTTGATACCCCTTATGTGTATTTTCCTTTTTCTTTCCTTTATGTTATGTTGCTATTCTAAGATTTGAATAATATGGCATTGCATTTTGTTATCTGTTATCATTTGTTATTGAAACAATAAAAAAAAAAACTCTATATAGGGTGATTTTTTTTATATATGTGTGTTATTTTGTTCTCTAAAAAGTAAACTATTGAATTACTTTTTAATGTTTATCACTTGTTTATTAATATAAACTCATTATTTCTGAAGCATCATGATGAAATGTTCCATGCTGTAACATTACTTTATTGTTAATTCAATGAGCTTGATTCATTTTATTTACCTTTACTTATTTCTTTATTAATTCATTTTTGTTGATAATTAGTGGTGTCATTATTTGTAATTACTTACATATGAAGTTTATTACACAGGTTATTTAGTCATAGCATGATATTTATTTAATTTATTTTTTATTTTTCTGGTTTTGCATTTTGTAGCCTAGCTCTTGGAACTAAAATTGGTTTTCAATAACAAATACAACGTATAAACAAACAAACAAATTGACTTTATGTAGAGATCTTTTTTTTAACTTTAACCTAAAAACGGTGCTTAAAAGGGCATTTATTTATTTATTTACTTATTTATTTATTTATATACATAAATATTTTGTTTGTTTGTTTATAGTTAAAGGGTTTTGAGTGAAAAAAGTGAATCTGCTTATTCTTTATTATGGGCTCTTAAAAGGGAGTGTATTTATTTATTTATAGGGATCCCTGTTTTGAGTGAAAAAAGGACCTCTGCTTGTTGTTTATCATGGCTTGTGGACTGGAGATGGCGATATTGCTTTTGGTGACACAGGTTTGTCCTCGTAGAAGAAAAAGACGACGCTCATAGATGAGACTGAAGTTTCCTGAACAGTAAACATCTTATTTTAGGAGATGAGTTACTGCAGGATTCCAGCTAATAGGACATGATCTTAACAGCAGATCTGAAGTCACACCAATAAACAGGTGGGATTTAAAAGGTTGGTTTGTTTCTGTCTGTTTGCAGCAGTCTTTCTTTTGGACGTAATAAACAGTGTTGGGTAGTTTGAAGAAATCTGGGTATTGACTACAGCAGAGGTATTCAACTAAAATTGAAAGAGGTCCAGTAAGAGAAAATGTCTTGAAGCGAAGGTCCGGAAGATCATAATGTCTAACTAGTTATTGTGATATTTATGTAGCCTAGTAGTTGTATCAACATCTGCAAGCAATCAATACCTGACTGTCAAACCAATAAAAATAAATAAATGTCAAACCAATATAAATTCAGTATAACGTTCTCTCATTAAATAAATAAAAGTAGCGCTACATTTCAATGTAAGAGAAAATAAATAAAATGTGAAAATTGTGTATGTTTGTTTAAATAAAGTGCTTAAATTTCTCTTTTATTTCTCAGAGAGAGAACTGAGCTCTAGCTTGGCTTGCCAGGATTTTAAACCTGGGCTTGAATGGAGTCAGGACCGCTCTCATACACATGTGGAGGTGCTCATTAGTGAGCCTGGAACCATATTTAGATTGGATTATGTTCATTGTAGAGAAAGCTGCCTCGCAGTTTTATTTAGAGCCAAACATGGTCAGGATGTATAGGGCAACTTTCCTCAGACCTGGGAAAGCTGTCTCAGGGACGCTGTCTTCAAATTTGAGTGGATATGTTTCTTCAAAACCTTTATGTTTTGTCTTATAATGGCGTTTCACATTGCCACTTTTAATACGTGCCCCGGTTTCTGAACATATGAGACACACTGGTTTAGTGTGAAGTGGGAAGTATGAACAGAAATGAGTCTGTCCATTCTGGCTTAAATGCTCTATTTTCGCTGTCCACTTTTCTTTTTTGGAGGACGGCATTTGTTCTTTATTCTCCCTTTCTCCGTCTCACTCGTCTGTTTCTCTCCCTTTCTCCGTCTCACTCGTCTGTTTCTCTCCCTTTCTCCGTCTCACTCGTCTGTTTCTCTCCCTTTCTCCGTCTCACTCGTCTGTTTCTCTCCCTTTCTCCGTCTCACTCGTCTGTTTCTCTCCCTTTGTTTTCTACATGTATCGCTAGCTTTCTTTTATGTGTAACACTTTAATTCTCTCTCATCTGCCTTTCACTGTTGAGTCGCATTGTTTACTTCAGGAATGCACAGACTTGAATGGCTGAGTGGTATCACGTGGGATGGCATAACTCGCATGCAATTGGTCTGTGCGTTTCCACTACCTTTACCTTAAAGATTGCAAAAGCTGCGTAGTAAAATAGAAGCGCCCCGTCAAGTTTTAAAGTTTTGTTTTGGCCGTAGGTCCGGGTCCGGATTGGTCAGCTTCTGGGTCCGGTCTACCCGTTAGTGACCTCTGAACTACAGTATAATTCTGTTTATAATTAAAAATTAGTTCATTAGTTAAAAAAAAAAAGAATCAGATGCTTTATATTTCTAGGTTATTCTGGATCAATTCACTTCTATATCAAATGTGTAAATCTGGTAAAACTTAATGGGCAAACCTAATTATATAAACTAATACAACATTAGACCATTACACTAGTACACTATTACACTAGTACACTAGTACACTATTACACTAGTACACTATTACACTAATACACTATTACACTATTCATTGTATACATTTATAGTTAATGATACATGACAACAGTCACAACATATTCAGATTAGAAATGATCATCTATTATCATTAATATGCTGCTCTTGTAGAACTTTTCTGTTCTTGAGTCATTTCTTAAAACTAACTAATAATGATTGTCCTATTTGCTTCCTGTAGTGTGATGGATAAAGTCATTAACTGTTTCAGTAAAAGGCCCGAGGCTGTATGGAGGCTGATCTGTTTTCCCTGGGCAGGTGGAGGCTCTATTCACTATGCACGCTGGGAAAGACTCCTTAACCAGTCCATCGAAGGTACTGAAGAAGTTTATTTATTAAATGTGCAACACATATATACAATAGATAGATAGATAGATAGATAGATAGATAGATAGATAGATAGATAGATAGATAGATAGATGTGTGTTTCAATCTTTTATGCACTTTGGTGAACTTCAGTTGTGTAAAATGTGCTCTAGAAAAATAAAAACTTGAAACCTGAGAGACGTTCAGTCTAATCGGACAAAAGAGTAGCTCGGTCTTACAGTGGAGCTTGACAGGGACCACAGTCTGCCACTGAACACACTCCTCTGCCACTGAACACACTCCACCGAACACACTCCTGACACTTATCAGCCAATCAAAAAAGAGGCTACACAATAGCCAATCAGAAAATAGCACAATTGTATCTGGGTAAGATTTAACGCAACAATGAACAATGAAGGGCGGACACGACTCCTCTGAACACACTCCACTGCCACTGAACATGCCTCTCTGACCACACTCCTCTGCCACTGAACACGCCTCTCTGTACACACTCCTCTGCCTCTGAACACACTCCACTTCCACTGAACAGAGTCCTCTGCCACTGAACACACTCCTGCCACTGAACATGCCGCTCTGAACACACTCCTCTGCCACCAAGCACACTCCTCTGAACACACTCCTTTGCCACTGAACACACTCCTTTGCCACTGAACACGCCTCTCTGAACACACTCCTCTGCCACCGAACACACTCCTCTGAACACACTCCTCTGCCACTGAACACACTCATCTGAACACACTCCTTTGCCACTGAACACGCCTCTCTGAACACACTCCTCTGCCTCTGAACACACTCCTGTCAATAATAATGAATGAATAATGTCCTTTCTACAGTCAGATACAGTCTGATAATTGTGTATTGATGAGGAGTAATTGTTGTAATTAAAGACCACATGGAATTGGCATCTTCTCTTCGAATCTGAAATCTTCATGATGCAGGTACAGTCTCTAGATGCCTCGGGATACTCTAGACTCACAGTCGGTGGAATGAAACAGCCGTTTTTTTTTTGGATTTAAGAAAGACATAGTCACTGAAGTTGAGTAAAGGAAATAGGCTGATTTGATGAATTATTGGTTAAAATAAAGTCATGTTTCTACTGTCACATCACCCAGTGTCTAATACCTCAAAATATCTGGACTCTAGTCTCTACTGTCAGGTCAATGCTCTGAGTTCAGATCAGCTTTATTATAATTATTTATATTGACATTATTTCCTGTCCAGTGTGACCCAAATGAGGATGAGGTTCACTTCTGAGTCTGGTTCCTCTCAAAATCAAAATGGTTCCTCATATCATCTCAGTGAGTTTTTCCTCGTCGCCGTCACCTCAGGCTTGATCATTAGGCATAAATGTTAGAGATATTTAGGGATAAATGTTGAGATAAAAACAAAAATTTAACTGAATAATTAAGCTGTTTTCTTGACTTTACATCATTCAGATACCCAGTTTACTGTTACCGCTTTGTAGACATCACACAATTCACCACTTACAGATCAACAGATCTACCTTTAAGACAGTAAAACACCACTCATCATACCACATGATACTCATTTCAGTAGAGATAGTGTGCTATGATGAGTGGTGACAAAGAAAGCTGTAACAGTAAACTGTCTTTCTAAAAGATGTTAAGTCAAGAGAACGGCTTAACTATGATAAAGCTGATCTGAACTCAGTGCACTGACCCGACAGTAGAGACTAGAGTCTAGAGTCTGGGTCTTTGGAGATATCAGACACTAGGTGATGTGATATGGGCGACGTCAGTGACTATGTCTTTCTTAAATCCAGAAAGACATAAACGAGGGCTGTTTCCTTCCACTGACTGTGAGTCTAGAGATTAGAAAATAAGATGATAAAATCTCATTGTTAGGGGAAGCTGGTGGAAGAATGAAAATCATCCGTCTGAAAAGAGACAGCACTATCAAAAAGGAAATGGAGGATAACTAAAGAAAGAGACCTTTAAAGACCACCAAAGATCTTTGAGGCAGGTCGAAAACTTTGTATGATGTTCAGAAATATTCTGACATTTTAGTTTATTTCTGTGTGAGTAAAATATTGATACTTGAGAGAGTATTTTTAGTGACAGATAATTACTTTCTCCTACTCTATGGTGCTATATGGTTTGTGAACATCTGACCATCAAAAAATGTTTCTGTATAGTCGGTAGTACACAGCAGTTTTGAATGACTCTGTGTGCTGTGGCTTTAGTTCACTGGAACTCAGAGACTCGAACCCTGTTCCATCATGACAATGCTCCTGTACACAAAGCACAGAGCTCCATGAAGACATGGAGTGTGAAGGTTGGAGTGAAGAACTCGAGTGTCCTGTACTGAGCCCTGACTCTGACTCAACACCACTGAACACCTTTGTGATGAACTGGAACACAGACTGAACCCCAGTCCTCCTCACTTTTATATAGTGTACCATAAGTGTGCAGAACTGCACTGTATGTGTTCTGTCATGAATGAAGTACCTGCCTCGTCCTCCGATCGCCAACAGAGGGAACAGTCTCCCAAGTATTAGCAGCTTCCGGACTACATTTTCCTGTTGTGTATTTTTCGGTTATTACTTTGTTTGTATTTCTACCTTACAATTCTCTGCCACCTGCCCTGACCCTTTGCCTGTTATATTGACCATGATTTCTGTCTACTCTGCATTGTTGTATTTGCCAAAGTCGACCCTAGCCTGTTGTACTGCGAGTATTCTAATAAAGCCTGCAAATGGATCCTCAGCCTTATGATGCTTCATTACATGTTCATTAAATAGGAATTTTCTTCCTGTGTGAATTTGCCAGCTCTTTTACACATTTTGGCTGCAGTGTATTCGGTTAGATTGCCTGGAAGGGAAAGTCGAGGAAGGGAACCCTTCTTCCAGAACATGCAGCAGATCCTCGATGAGGTCCTTGGGGTGCTTTTACCGGAGCTCAAGGAGAAACCGTTTGCTGTCTTTGGACACAGGTAGGTGAAGTTAATTAAAAGCTATGTGAGATTATTGGGTGTTTTATTTTTTGATTGTAAAAAAGAGAAATGTTTTATGAACTACGCAATGAATCACAACAGTTTATTTCATGCTTTGAGAATTTTCTCATCGTCATATGATCTAGATGAATATTTTTTGTGTGCGTTAGACATTCATGAGATACCAAATACACAGCTTTGATGTCATGATCTGTATTAATAGGTTGGTTTATTTGAGTTTTCCTACATTTTTAATGCTCTGTATATCTGTCTTCATTAAAATACTGACCTGTCTTCTTTCTCTAACTTCTCTCTGTGTCAGTTTTGGTGCCATGATAAGCTATGCTTTCACTGAATATGTGCAGAAGGTTTACAATCTCCAGCCTGTACACGTGTTTCTCTCTGGAGCCTCGGCACCTTACGTGAGTGTGACGTGATGATTGTGGTTCTTTTGCACACTTAATAAGTGTAAATCATACAAGCTTAGGTACAAAAGCTAGGAAAAGGCGTTGTGTTTTTTGTCATAAAATGAAACATTCAGAAGATTTAGAACACAATGCTATATATGTAGTATGTCCCTCATGGATGTGAACCTGGGGGTGGAGCGTAAAGGGTTCATTAGTGACTGGGGTCGTTCAAAAGGAAGTTCAAAGGTACTGATCTAAGCTTTAAGCGTTCGTGATCTAACGGTAAAGAGCTACTTTTTTTTAAAATGGAAAAATACCCCAAAGCAGCAGTAAAGTTTAGTAATGTTCAGTAGAAATCTTTTAACATACAGTTAATTTAACATTTTGAGTATATCTCAAAAACTACAAGGTGTATTTGAATAATTCTGGTACTTTCTGGAATATTACTAGATTATATTATTTATATATTACAGTATTGCCATTATACCATTAAAGTTGTTATTTTTGTGCTTTTAGTTTTGTGAGGTTAGGTCACAGTGTTCATCCTTATACCGGTGAAATCTGCAGGTTGTGTTTTTGTGTAATGGTCGATTGCTTGTGTCAGTTTTTGTGAGTGCACAGTTTTCCTTCTTCATTTAGCCGCTTTGTGTTGGAATTGTTTTGTTTAGGTGGAAATTTCAGTCTTTGTAGTCTTGTAGCTGAGCTTCTTCCTGTACTTCTGCTATGCTACATGTGTAGATACATTCAGGCTTTTATGCTTATGAACAGGATTAATCATTTCCGTCCTGGCTGGAAGGGGTTAATAGCTTGAGGTTTAGATCATGATATTTTCTTGAAATAATTGAAAGAAGAACCAAACAGCATCTACCGTTCTACTCATCAATGTGCTAGACATTTTTTACATATATAGACTAGTGAAAATGTGTAAACTGATAGTCAACAGTTCTCTTGTACAGTCTGAAATTAGATTGCAAAGTCCAAACAGAAGCCACCTGTCTGATGAAGAGTTCCTCCAGTGGATGATCTCCCTTGGAGGAACACCTCCTGAAATCCTGGCCAACCCTGAGGCACTGAAGCTCTTCCTGCCAGCCTTGAGATCAGATCTGAATGTAGTAGAGAACTACAGGTAAGTGGTTTAAACAAAAAGTCAGTGTTTGGTGTTAATGGAACAAAGCAGCATAGTTTACCCATTATAAGGAAATGGGTCGTTTTTCATAAAATAAATAAATAAAAATAATAAATCATAAGGCATAGCATGGCTCATTGGTGTTTATAGAATTATAGACTAATAAACTGTGTGTGTGTGTGTGTGTGTGTGTGTGTGTGTGTGAGACTTGCAGGTGCAGCAGACCAACATCTCCTTTCCTGTCATGTCCAGTTTCATGCTTTGATGGCAAAGAGGATTTGCAACATGACCTACAAGGTCAGAGGTGTAGCCGTGCAGCCTTATTATTCTGTGAATACTAAAGAGGAGCCAATACACTGCTTTAAAATTATATCTGCAAAATATCTGTCCGTCACCACCTCGTTCTACGTTATACACTAATCTTCTGACATATGACTGTCTGTTAGTTACATGATGTCATGATCATGCATCAGCATCATGATTATATTTATTTCCACTTATTCATTTCACACAAGGATGTTAAATGAGCTGACGATGACCGTTAGAAGGAAGAACTGAGATATACCAGGAGATCACCTTAAACAATTCTAGACATTTGTTAAGATGCAGTCAGTCAAGTCAGTCAGTATCTAAACGTTAACACATGTCTCAGAATATGTAGAAGAATTTGATTATTGCAAAGAGCTACATTATTACAGGCTCACAGGAAGACCTCCAGATGACATTCACTACTTATGGTGGTTAAAAGCTTTCAATTAGAACCGAATTTCTTAAAGGCTGATAAAGGAAACTGCATGTCAAATGAAGCTGGGCCTTAAACATGTCACAAGGTAAAACTCAGAGCCTCCTGTGACTGAATGAAGAACAAAATAGTGTTATCATCCATCTTAAAATGTTTATTTTTTTTTTACATGTTCTTATATCTTGTCTTACAGCATTCAAAGCCATGACCAGTGGAGATTTTACTGTACAGATGCTACCTGGATCACACTTCTACCTAAAAGACACAGCAAATGAGAAAGTTATACTGGACTACATCACCAAACATCTCGAGACAGCTGAGATGGCCTACTTGTAGAACACCTTCGGATGTAGTCGCTGCTTCTGGGGTTGTTGCACGACAAAGCGTTGCGCAACTGCATGAAAAGCATAAATTTAAATCCCTGAAATCCTATATTGCATATTTCTTAATGAGCATTAATTTATTCATTCATTACATCACCTTGATCAAATGAATTTGATTGACATCATTCCAGTAAAGGATGTTCTTCCAGTTAAGATCATTACCATATATTTGTTAACAAATGTTCTAAATAGTATTTCTTATATTACATTTTGTGTTGCTGAGAATCCGTTCAGGTTCTAAACATGTTAGCTGTGTTATTCATTTGTTCACAATTTATGATTTTCTTTCTGAAATGGACAAAAAAGATCGTGTGCGCAAATCAAGTTAAGTCAAGGTTTTTTTTACAAGGTTAATTATTAGCTAATAAGGTGCAGAAGGATTAACGTCCATCAGGGCTGTCACTTGTATGTTGAAATGATTAATAAGTTACTTAAAAGAGTAATTAAGGTCCTCACACAGGAGTGTCTTGAACTGGATCTCACCATTTTCCCTTCACTTTCAGAGAACCATAAGTGCTAATTTAACAAAATGTGTTAGAATCGTCTTATGTGACAACAGTTACACATAAATACATTTGCAGAATTAAAAATGCATTGTATTGTTTTAATTTTCTAGTAGTATATAACACTTTTTTATTTTTTACATGTAAAATATTATTAGTCATGTTTTTGGAGAAACACCGCTAATCAGACCCAAATTCAGGATAACTTTCCTTACATTTATTACACAACATAACCTGATGATGATAAAAAAAAAACTAAACTAAACACAACATACAACAAAGACAGAAAAGTGCAGGTATAAAAACAGCAGCACATTAAGGATAATGAGAACCAGGTAAACACGTGGGGAATCACATGACATGAGCACAAGACATTAAACTAACTGTAGCATGTTCCGGTAGTTCCTGACCAATATCTTTTATTATTATTATTATTATTATTATTATTATTATTATTATTTTAACATCACACAGCCTCATCTTACATCCATCAAATAGTATTTAAATTTTCTTATAATTGATGCCCAAGTCTGAGGAATTTCACCGATTACAAATACTTACAGTATTTTTCTAGATCCTTATCTTTTTAATAGACAGCAAAATCTTCTAGATCGTACTCTAATATCTAGACCAATGGTGTCAAGACTTATCCACAAAGGGCTGGTGTGGGTTGTGTGTACATGTTTTCATTCCAACTGAACAGAAGCCACACCTGAGTCTATTGAAAACCAAGGTCAAGTGATTATACAGGTGGCATCAGGTGTGGATCCTGCTTCATTGGTATGAAAAGATGCACACTGGACCTTTGCAGATGAGATTAGACACCCTTGGTCTAGACCATAGCCACAGGCTCCTCACAAGCTTTCAGGCTCTTGTCAGTTGATATTTAGATGAACATTTAATGTGCACACATTGATGCATTACACATACTAAAGAGACACACATTATATAATTATATGAGACAAGTGCTGACATTAGTGCACTAAACACTTATTTATTGCATTATATATTAGCCTATTCTACCTTTAATATAATGAAGCTACAGTTTAAGACATTGTATAGCTTAGTTATGCAGGAATTGTCAGAAGGGGAAAATGAAATACAGACTACTGAATACAGACTACTGAATGCAACGAGGATTAAAGATGAACCTGTTAAGTGTGGTGCTTTTGTAGCAGAAGCGGTATGTTTATGCAACATCAAACTGTGCCATGTTGCCATGGCGCCCTAGGTATTAAGTTGCATGTGCGTCCCTTAGTCACCTGGAGACCGCATGCACTTTACACTTGTTTTAGTGTCTAAAACACAGTGCAGAAAACTGCGCGTGAGAGTTCTAGAAAATTCAGGTGAGTATATTCTAAACTAAAATAAAAGTATGTGCACTTTTAGATACAGGCAGCTGTGCTTTTCCTCTGTCTCTTGAGTGATGTCATCAAGGCTACTTATTTTGTACATTTATATGTTTAGTTTCACATTTAAAAACAAAATCTAAGCTACATAAATGCACCTTAGGGGCCACTTTTCCTTTGTCTCTTTTGTGGTACCTGTGAATGCTATTTTTTATTCTTCATGATGTAAATTTACAATGAATATTTCACCTTAATTGCACCTTAAGGACCACTGATCTATGTAGCTGAACTCCATTAAAGCTACACTGTATGCAGATCCCCATGTAATTAGGCATATTAACATATACACAGATATACACACACCCTTGATGGGAATAAATATATTTTAAAAATGTACATTGTGGTATCTTTGTTTCTGAGATTGTAGCCTATAGTCTATATTTACTCGCAGTAATCTATTTACCCATCATGTTGCCAGTTGCTGCTACCCAATTAACCCCTGGGGGATTAATAAATTATTCTGCTTTTGATATGCAGATTTAATGCTTTTTGGATTTGAAATTTGGCTTAAAATATGATTCTTTTTACAATTATTTTTTTAATATATAAAAAATTCATTATATAATGAAGGCCATTTCATGCCCATAAAAAGAAGTTTTTTTTCCTGTTTATTCCTCTCTACAGTAGGTTTTAACGTTTTTTTTTGTTTTTTTTGTCTAAAAAAGTGGTGTTGTGTGTAATGTTACTTTCTATTATACAGTGATGTTGGTGTAATTTGCTCAAAAACAGAATGTCAACTAAAAAAGAATTCAGACTAAATGAAATGACACTTCCTTATTAGTTAATTGATTCACATAGTTGTCTTATTATTTCTGTATGCTGAGCAGACATGGCCACACTGAGCATTAAGCCAGGCCTGCGCTGTGCTGTGTCTGACTGGATGAACAGTAATAATGAGCTCTCGGTCACTGCTGAGCAAACGAGACACCTATCACATGAGATCCGTCTGCAGGGCAGGACTCTGTGCAGCGAAACCGCCAATAAGGTAGTTGATTTGAAATCATTTAGTCCAAAAATGTTTAGTGTGAGTTTATGAGTTCATTCTGTGTTTCTCAGACAAAGTGGGGTGAATATGACAGCACTCGTCGACTGAGTGACAGAATAAATGACATCACACTTTGGAAGAAGAGCCTGGAAGCCTGTGCGGAGGAACTGGATACTGAAATGGACACTCTCACGCTAGTGAGTAGAGTTATTACACTGCTCGTTGTTAAGTCTGACATTTTTTTTTCACATCTATAGTTTACTGTTTCTATTTTCATTTTCTTTGCATTATATATTTATATCTATATCTATCTGCATCTTCTACTATTTTATACCTGTACTCTGTTTTATTCTGCACCTCTCACTTTCATGTAATATTAATAAAAGAAAAAGACATAAATAATAGTTTTAGCAAAAACATTTCATTTTCTGACAGAAATACTCAAACACAACCCTGTTTAAGTTGTTTAACCATGTTTTATTTCATTACATTTTAAGATTGTTCTAAAAATCTACTTTTTATATTCTGAATCATATCAATAGTTTCTATGTTTACTGAAACACAAGGTCAGAACTAAAGAAAATCTTTAAACACTGTTTTAATTAATCATCTTTGTAAAACCTTGTATTTACCTTTTTTTAGAGTAAATCATTGTTGTTCTCTGCACCAGTGCTTCATTTTGATTGTTCTGTGAGAACCAAAGTCAGTTTGTTTTCTCTGTACGGTTCATTTAATCTCCTCTTTCCTCTGTGCTGTGATCATCAGATGACTAAGCTCCCTTAAAGATACAAAGGATAATTACAGGATGCTTGTATTATATATATATATATATATATATATATATATATATATATATATATATATATATATATATATATATATATATATATATATATCACATTATTTAATGGCATTATACCTACAACCTGGATTTAGTGAAATACATTATCTAACATGGACAAGACCATAAAAGTGCTATTTAATCTAACAACTGACTGATTCAAGCTTGTATCAGATGCCCAGTCTCCCTCTGAGTCATTTCACTCAAGCTCACTTCATTGAGTCATTTCACTGTCTGAAACTCTTCTGGGATTCCCAGCAGCCCTAGGCCTTCATGTTTCCCTCTACTGTGAATAAGCTTAGCCTTAGCCTGAATAAATCATTACACATTAAGATGTTTCCTGCCACAACTCAATTAACTGCCCGTAAAAGATATCATAGCCCCATGGCAACAATTAGAAATTATTTTCTTTTGAAGTTTTAAAGATTAAAGATAAAGATTAATTTGCCTTTGGTGCACGTCATGTCTTACAGCAGGTGCTCTTCCTGAGAAGAAGCCCCTCCCACAAGTCTTACATCATAACGCATGTTGTGGCTTAATGGGTAGTTCATCGAGATGACCAATATTAGTATAACTGCATTACTTACTGTGTCTAATTTAATTCGTACCTTTGTTAGTGCTTTTCCGTTTCAGGAAAACATATGAGAAACACCAGATATTCTATTGACAAGAAAGTCTCACTCATGTCCATTCCTAACAGTGAATCAGCTCATGACCATGACCACCTTGGCCTACTACAGCTAGTAATGACCTTACATGCTTAAATATTTTCCATAACAGTTGTCCAATGTGTTTATAGACGAAGGAAGCAGCAGAGCGTGCTCTTGCAGCCACGGTGCTGCCCCTAGAGGTCACAAGCGAGTGTTTGACCTTGAGGGAGGGTCGAAAAGGGAACGAGCTGGTTAGTGACCCAGTGGAAGCAGAGCTAAAGAAGGAGGTGGAGGTGATTCATAAGGCACAACAGGTCCTGCAGCAAAGCATTGACCAAGCCTTTAAACAACTTTGGTGAGAAATGGAGATTGTAAAGATAAACTGAACAAAATGAGAAATATCAAAGAAATATACAGTCCATAAAAGTCTCTGATGGTGTATTCAGTTTGCTACAGGAAGCCTGTCATCAACTGACTCTTGACCTTCAGCACAAGATGGAAGCTTTGGATGTAGACATGTCCTGCCTGTCGCTGTCTCTGACATCCTCAAAGATCTCACTGAAGCCCAATTCCACCAGAATTCCTCCTGGGTAAGCCTTGCTTTCACTGCCCCTCCCCCCATTAAATGATCACATTTGACATATCACAGAATCAAAATAATGAAATCTTTTAATAATACAGTATTGTCTATACTCTGCAGCGAAACACCAAAGCTGTTCTGAAACTCATGTTAAACTAATGTTAAAGATCACAGTGTACCGAACGGGTAAAGCTCCACAAATAATCACATACACATAGGAAACATATTTGACATACTTTTCTCTGTTTTTGATATATTTTATAATGTTACATACTTAGGTTTGTGAATATGGTGCAATTATTTACATATAGTACGACTTCTGCTCTCATTTATTTTGTAAGAAATTACAGATCCACTTTCCACTACAAGATACACTTCAGAAAGAGCTCACTAACAAAAATGCATAAACATCATAAAACAATATGTTTGGAAGCCTAAATGAATAGCCTCGATTAATTATTATGGGAATGATAATAGTATGGGAATGGCAGCAGGACATCAAGGACCATCACTGAACAAAGGGTACACATTGCTGTGATAGTATCACACGAGCATTTGGGAGATACTCAATTTACATGTAAAGCAAAACTCCATTTAAACTACACAGAGGAAAAACAGTATAAAATGGCCAAGCAGGATTCATCCTGCATTCTTCTTGACTTTGATGAACATAAAGTACTTCATGTATTTTGTCACTGCTACTCTGGAATAAACTTCTCCTTCATTAAGATCATTAAAACTTCTCCTCATCGTTTTAATTTCTTATAATGTTTGAATGTTTGTAGGCCAAAAACAAACTACAATTTCCAAACTCAAAGTTTCAGCTGATTTTCTTCTGTTTTTCTAATCTGTATATGCCAGTGTTGATAAAATGCCTGTGATCTACCAGTAGATCGAGTCAGCATTGGACTTTTTATTTTTTTTTAATTCAGTTCTACTTGCCCAGAAAGTTTCATTTGGCCTTCATCTGATTGCAACATGATTTCAACTGTAGTTTCAGAGCTAATTTGGTTAAATACTTACAGGCGAGTTAATTTTGTACTCTGGAGAAAGTCAAGTAGTTCCCCTGTTTTTGTGATTTTTTAAATTAATTTTCTTTTTATTTTATTTAGAATATATAGAGCGAAACATTTTATTCAGTTATTGCATGTGACAAACCTACAAGCGGAGGTCCTTATTTTTCCATATAGTAACTGATGTAGTTTCTTCGAATGTATGGTTGCAGTTCTACAACCCCTCAGCAGTGGGTGCAGTTCAGCCACCACAATATAACCCAAGCCAAGGAGGAAATGCTGGCTTCTCTGCACCTGAGAGAGAATATCAAAATCACTGTAGCACAGGTATGTAGCCGAAACATACAGTTTAGGGCGCTTCCACAAAGCTTGGAGACTGATTATCTTGCTTCTTGTAAGGTCTACCCTACTATTTCTAATTTTGTAAACAGAATGAAAAAGAAAAAGAGAGCTAGAAGTTATTTGTTTAAAACCCACATGTGTTTTTCACAGGTGCAAAATGAATTAGAGTCTCAGCGCATAGCCACTCAATTCACCTCCCGGAAGCGAGCTCACCAGCTCGAGCAGGCTCGCCAGGAGCTTCAGTGGCAGATCAAATCTGTAAACTACATCATTCATCTTCACATTCTCTGTGTCTATCTCATCTTTTCTTTAGAAGGTTCTGTACAATGTTTCCTGTCTGACAGACTCGGGATGAGATCAATGAGCTGAAGGAAGACATTCTTAGACTGGACAGGGATGTGCAATTAAAGATGGCTCCACTGAAACTGGTGCACACTCGCTTAGAGTACAGGACCAGGAGGCCCGGGATGGACCTGTGCAGAGACGAGGTAAACGTTCACGTCAGGACTCGGGCGGTTTCTTTTACCATCCAATATAGTTTACTGTTTCACTGGAATCACTTTGATTCACTCTAATGCACTCTTCTCAGGTACAGTACGGGCTACTGGAGGAGAACAAACAACTTACTTCTTCTATTATGGCTCTGAAACAGAAGCTGGCACAGGCTCAGTGAGTCTCTCCTACCATAAATCTACCATGCATTCGAATTTCACCATTAACAAGTTCATTTAACCATTAACTGTTATAAATATGCCACAAATACCTAACAGGCAAATACACAAGTCTACTGAAACATTAGTCTTTTTATTTATCACTAGACATTAAGGAATGTACAAACATTTATTTATTTATTTATTTATTTATTTATTTATTTATTTATTTATTTATTTATTTATATCTGGACTGTTGTACTGTCCATGAATACCACATTTCTTATGTCCTGTAAAGTTCACTTGTAAACATTTAAATCTGAATAGTTTTTTTCTATCGAGCTTCATAATACTCCACACTGAGCTCCACTGGGTGTTCCAATTGTGTAATTATATTAAATATTATATATTTTTATATATTATCACTACCATAATGAATATGTGATTAAAAATGAAAAATACATTTATTTCATGTTAAGCACTTTACATGAAATTTGTGGGCAAGTTTGATCAGATCTGGCATCAAGTTACCTCATTCATTTCTGGAGAAACATAGATATATGATCAAGGAAAGCCTTCACGCAATAAAATCTGTTCACAGCTTCTCAAAAGCTATAGAAAAACATACAATTGAATAATGTTCTAGCGGAAAGTAACAGTGTATACATCAAGAGATTATTATTGATATTATTCAATATTCAATATTAATCAATATTATTATTGATATATACAGTAAAGTAGCAGTAACGCAGAGCTGAGCTCCACTTGCAGCGCACATTGCACAAATATTTCCTAATAGCTAAAAATAGGACTAGAAAAGATGAGAAAAATCTAAATCTGCCTGTATCTAATAGAAAAACTTTTTTTTTGTATCTAAATTATTAGATGCATTGTAAGCTTGCTAAATAATACAAAATAATACATGGCAGATACACAAAACCATGCTGACCAAAGTGTATACTGTATATTATACAAAAATAGAGGATTATAAATAAGAAGAGTTCTTGCAAACATATACAGTATACACTTAAATCATTGTAGCAGTTTAATGAGGTATTAAAATGTTGTGTGCACAAACAGCATGTAAACACTTTCATATGTGTGAAGCTGTAGACATTTTTTGCAGTAATAACAAACAAAGCGTTCAATTCTGATGATTTTGAGAGTTTTTATTACATTAAGTTGTAAGCATGTAGATAATTTATTATTATTAAATTTCAAATTTCAATTAAATGTAATTAAAATTCACCTACATAAACTTTTCTTTAGGTATCAAAAACCTTAATATTTTTACACCTTCAAACTCATTTAAAAGGCAAACAGTCATTTAAAAAAAAGCTTTCACTATATTACTGCTGTATGTGGCAGAATATCAAATTAACAGAGAGCAATTTTTAAGAAGTTAACCCATGATGGATCTGGAGAACATCCTCATTGAACTAAATACACATTCACATCCTACTCATCAAAACAGATATCCAGTGTTCACCTGATAGTTTCGCTCCTCAGGCCTCAGCTACGATGTCGTATTATGAATCGTTGTCTGACTGAAAGTTTGAAAGTGACATGTTTTAAATAATCCAAATGATGATGGTGAGCGATTAGGAAAGTCTATCATCAGACAGATCTCCTGTAATCTACGTCAACGGTTTAGCTAAATAATAACAATTTACTGGGTCTCGTAGCCCAATAAAAAGGGTCTAGTGACGCACCTGAAATAAAAAAAAACCAAGTGTAAATAAATAAATACAGTATTCAATATAAATACTTTAACTCCTGTTGTTTCCTGGCTTTTCAGGACACCCTGTGGATTTATTTTATTTTAATTCATTTTATTTTAGAAATATGGGATCTTAAAATGCAAGTTTGCATACTTTTCCTTCTAGAAAACCTTGAGGATTTTAGAAATTCTAATCTTTTCTCTCTCCTCTGTTTATAAGGGACTCGTTGCAGGCTCTGCAGCTGCACGAAGCTCAGATGCTTGGGGATCTCGAGCATAAACAGGAAGCACTGAGTCTTGAGCAACGGAGCATGCAAACACGCCAGCGACTAAACTCAGTTACAAACCAACCTGAACCCCCCGCCGTGTCGCCTCTCACCAACTCCAGTGGTGTCCACAAACTCTATCTGAAACACGCAGACTCAGCCTGAGACCTCATCAGATATCTGAGCTAACTTCTTGTCTTTTGGGTTTGTTTTATTGTTGTAGTTTATGTGATAGAATATTTCTGTTTGAAATGTTATGTGGAAGAATTAAGACATCACATGTTCTAGGAGAAAGAAATGACTTTTCTGTTACACATATTTGATTTAGAGAATGTATACAACATATAACAAAAAAAAATGGACAAATGTTCATATAACAACATGAAGTCTGAAGTGTCTTATTCTGATAATACCACAGAAGTCTTTTCCAAATCAGTTCAGTCTAATCCAAAAATGTATCCAAGCAGTCATTTTCAGTCTAATCCAGTCTAATCTAGTCTAGTCCAGTCAAATCAATTATCCAAGCAATCTTTTCCAATGTAATCCAGTCTAGTCCAGTCCAGTCTAGTCCAGCCTAGTCCAGTCAAATCAATTATCCAAGCAGTCTTTTCCAATGTAATCCAGTCTAGTCCAGTCAAATCAATTATCCAAGCAGTCTTTTCTAATGTAATCCAGTCTAATCCACTCAATCCACATAGTCACAGCACAATTGCAGTTAGAATCAATTTTAATGAGAGATTTGCAGATGAATCAAAACTGTGTGAAAGCAGGTTCTATGTCAGGAAACAACAAGCAGGACACACAGGACATGTCAGGAGAACAGGACAAAATTCTCCTGTCCAAGAACTAAGGAACATGAAGGTGTAAATATGCAAACTAATTAAGAGACAAACTGAAAACAGAGAGAGAGGTTGCAGGGCATGGCATTCAGGCCAAAATCTGGTGGTGGAGCCTCAGGTCCTTAACATACCTGACATATTGATCATCATCTCAACATAAGCAGCATGTTTTATTTATTTATTTTTTTATTGTTTATGTTTTTATATTGTTAAATCTGACCTACTTAATTTTTCTAGGGTTTCATATGTTTGCTTTCTCCAAGGTCTGAAAATCTCCTGAGCCATTCACAAGACACACATGTTGCTCAACTGAACACTGCTTTATTACCATTTGCGCTTTATTACCATTGATGCAATTCCAAAAAAGACATACTTCATTTTCATTCATTCATGCACAAGCAACATTTATGTATGGTAAAGTACCTAAATGATGTGTTCCAAGCATATTTATGAAAACATTTAAAATAATTAAATATATTTAGAGTATTTAGAATTAATGATAAGGAATGTGCAATTGTGTCCTTGTGCAATTGTACATTTACACACTGCAGCCTCGTGTGTGTTCACAGTTCTGTGGATTATGCTGGCGGGGGACATGAGGGTGTTTGTCTACCTGAGAAGGGGGTGGAATGAGTGGTGGGCAGGAGGAAAGGGTGTGATGAAGGCCACAGCTCTAGGATAGAAACTCTTGGTGCTGGACCTGATTGCCTTGAAACATTTTCCAGATGGAAGCAGTTCGAACAATGAATTGCCTGGATGAGTCTTATCCATGCTAATGCTGGTGGCCTTCTTCTTCAGTCTGCAGGCATAGTCAGTAAAGTTAGCTTAGGTGGTTCAAGCCCAATGATATGCTGGGCTGACTTTATAGTTACAGAGTTAGTGAGGATGCATATGATGGTGCTTCTGTAAAAATTGAGCATCAGTTTGTGAGCTGTGCCTTCTTCGACTTCTTGAGGAAGAAGAGTTTGGCAAGTCTTATTACAGAAGCATCCATTGTACTGCTTCTAAAGTTAAAGTTCAAGTCAAGGACAGGTAGACTGTTGTTATTAGTGTAGTAGTGTTGTTCCTGTGGGACAAATGTAGATAAATTGTCTGAGAGAATCCATTTATTGTTAAGGCACATTGATAAATGTTTGGACATCAGGTTCATTCCATGTCAAAACTAAACTTGTAATTCAAAATGCATTAATCAGCCATGAGTTTAGAATAATTTATATAGAATAGGGATGGTGACTCATACCCATGATGTCTCAACACCAAATGAGAATGTTTCAAAGTGTAAAATGTTAAAAAAAAAAAAAAGCAAACATGATAGGAATAATATGCCCATTTTCATATATGCTTTATATTAAAGTTGAATTATAATGGGAAAAGTAGAATAAAATTGCATCTGGGAAAGTCCCAAACTTTCCAAGAAAGAAATCTGCATTCATTCAGTCTAAAGATTTGCCTTTTTCTTTCTTTAGACTGAACAAGGCTGATCAATGTGGTGATTGAAGACTGAAATATACATTATAGGAAGATCCTTTTATTTTATTTTTCATCAAATGTGTTAAAAGAGGACTTTACAAATTTGGGGTGTGGGCCTAACAGATGAGACCAAGCTAGGAGTAAGATACAGACTTGCACAATGATTGCATATGAAAACACATGAAAATAAATTACTATTAAAATGATTCAACGTAACATGGAGCTGATTTAATGATGCTAAGATGTGGAAAAAAAAAAGAAACCTGAAGCATGGTGTAAAACTTTTTTCCGTCAGCAGTCACTTTGACATTATCAGTAAAGAATAACACCTCATATCTCTTTAGCCTACAAACCTGTATAAACATCAGTGATGAAGATAGACTGTCTTGTGTGTACCCACTCACACATATATTCTCAGACATATTTACACACATGCACTTATACAAAGGCTTCAACCTACCAACTGATGTGTTTTTCTCCTTCTCCTATAAAGATATAAAGTTAGTTCTTATTGTGCAATAACCACAATCATCCCATCATCTGCATTCTGATTATTCTTCCTCATCTCTGATGCTACCATCAACCAGACACTTTTATGGCTTTATGATTTAACCTTCATTTCATTTAGAGAGGCCGAGCTCTATCTGAATGGACACAGCATCCTGAAAACCTCAATTATTCTGAATCATTTCACTAAAGGGAGCTGATGCCGCCTTCCCGTTGTCGTTTGCACTGAAGGCAATTAAGGCCGGACCGGGTTGCACAAATGTCATCCTGTTCCATTACTGCTGCCTGAGCAGCCACTCGGTCCGCTTCAACATCAAATCAAGCCAAGCCCATCAACACACCTACCAGCCACCTTTCCACACAGACCTACTGTACACCCCCAGCTTTCCACTGGCTTGACATCATTTTGTTGTTTTTGCCTTCACAAAATTTCTCTCTCTCTCCCTCTCTTTCTCTCTCTCTCTCTCTCTCTCTCTCTCTCTCTCTCTCTCTCTCTCTCTCTCTCTCTCTCTCTCTCTCTCTCTCTCTCTCTCTCTCTCTCTCTGATTAAGGTATATTTAGAAACAGTATCACTTTGGATTATATCCGTCAACATCTCTACGTATGGGTTGAATAGATGACCAGCAACCAGGGACATTTACGAGTCTTTCTCATCTCCAGTACAAGCAAGGATGAAGCCCATTTCTGTGTTTGACTGCATCTCCTTAACCGTGTATTCCTTCACCTTCCTGCTCGGCCTCCCTGCTAACCTCCTCGTCCTCTTTGTCTATGTGCGTAAAGCTCAAAAACATGGCGCTACACCTAATGTGGTCTATACTATCAACCTGTGCTTATCCAATTTGGTCCTGGTTGCCTGGATGCCTGTAAAATCTGCCTACACAGTTCTTGATATATGGATCCTACCAGAGTTGCTCTGTCCGATTTACAACTTCTTTGTTGTGGCCTCGCTTTATGGCAGTGGACTCCTGCTGACAGCTGTGGCTGTTGGACGTTATCTGAGTATTGCTTTTCCCATCAGCTATAAACTTTATCGCCGTGCTCGTACATCCTGCATGATCAGCGCTCTGTTGTGGGCTATAGTGCTTTTGCATCTCAGCTTAGCTTTGGTAGCAGAGAAAGGGGCCTACTTTGTGTCTCCGTTCATGCCAAACACTTCAAAGTGCTATGAGAACTTTACGCGGGAGCAGTTGGACGTGCTGTTGCCACTGCGCCTTGAAATGGCAGTACTGCTGTTTGCCGTGCCACTCCTGCTATCTGTGTTCTGCACACTGCGCTGTCTAGCGTTGGTCAAACGTTCATGCCTTTCGGCTGGCAGCAAACGCCGCATCCTGGCTATGGAACTATCAGCGCTCATGGTCTTTGTGGTATGCTACACACCGTACAACGTATCTCACGTGGTTGGTTTCATCACGGACAGCAACATGCACTGGAGGCGTGAGGCCATTGTCTCCAGCTGCTGCAATGTCTTCCTGGAGCCTGTGGTGATGCTGATGCTGTCGCCCTCAAGGCCGAAGGACCTGCTCTGCAAAGTGTGCTCGAAGCAGAACCCCAAACAACACCAGGTGAAGGAAACTCTGCAAAGAGCGACGACATCAGTCAAAGGACAGTTAGATCCTGAATCTGTGAAAGCAACTTGATAATAAAAAAATTAAAGCCGAGCTTCGCAAAGGTAACCGAGTTACTCTTCCTAAATTCAACAAAGATTTGAGGTGGATAGGAGACATACTGGAATATCATGCACCAAAACATATATGCTTATGGAACTTTAAAAATGTATTATAGATCCACAAAACAAAGAGAGTAAGTATTTATAAAAGGTGCTTTTAATATTAGATTAATACCAAAGCTTATTAGGTCTATTTGATGGCCTGTACATAGTCTTATGCACATAACAAGTCTCTAAAAGGATCTGAAAAACTGTGCAACAATAAAAACAATAACACATTTATACTGCTATAAATGTATATTTATATTGCGGTACATTGATCCTGTATCATTACAGTGTGGGAAAGAGATAATATCATGAGCAATGTAAGATATACAGCAGAAATGTTTATTTTAACACAATGTGTCACAATTATTAATGCTTAATAATTGCACTATCTGTTGTTACCCAGATGGGGACGACTTCCATTTACAGTCGTCTCATGTACCTTTTTCTTGCCAGTGTCGCCTCCAGCTTTCTCAGGAGAGATCAATTTAAATGTAAATTTTTGTAAAGCTGCTTTGTGACAATGTTCACTGTTAACACAATATAGAAATAAAACTGAATTGTCCTGAAATGAATGGAGAAAAAAACAAATCAGTTGAACACAATTCCCCCCAAAATAAAATAAAATCTAGGGGTACAGCAGAACAGCCATGAAGAGACTGAAAATTATATTCAAGACATGAATGAACAAGAAGTCCTGTAATTTAAATCGCCTAAATAAATCAGCGGACTGTGGACATTAAATACTCTCAAGAAATGAGAGAAATATATTGCACAATCCTGCTTGAAAGCGCAGAATTTTGAAATCTGTTTTTATTGTATAGAGATAATGATTACACTTTATCTGTTGATAACTGTTGTCTGCACTGAGGTGGCAATTACACTGTTTTCACCCTAAGGTTTATTAATTTAGTGTTATTGTGTTTTTGTGTTAGCTCAGAACATTCGGTGATGTTTAATCGTGTTCATATCTACAATTTAATATACAGACTTCAATTGAATGTCTCTGAATTGTGAAAATCCACTTGTAAAAGCTGATTAATGAGCGTTTGGAAGTTTCCAGTTCCTGTTTTATCTAATGATCATTAATGGTCTGTTCTTTGAAAGTGTTATTATTGTTGTTAAGTGTTATAATAATAGTCCATTAAAATCTATTTTGTAAATACAGTCTTGTGAATGTTAAAGAAGTGGTTTGCTCTCTGTCCCCCGTCTCTCTCTCTCTCTCTCTCATCTATATTCTCTCTATATACTCTTATACTAATAATTATATATATATCTGTCTCTTCTATATTCTCTCTCTCTCTCTCTCTCTCTCTCTCTCTCTTTGTCTCTCAATCACTCTCTCTCTCTTCTCTCTCTCTCTTCTGTCTCTCTGTCACACTCTCTCTCTCTTCTCTCTCTCTCTCTCTCTCTATCACTCTCTCTCACTCTCTGTCTTTCTCTCTCTCTCTCTCTCTCTCTTTCTCTCCACCTCTCCCTCTCTCTGTCTCTCTGTCTCTCTCTGTCTCTCTCTCTCCACCTCTCCCTCTCTCTGTCTCTCTGTCTCTCTCTCTCTCTCTCTCTCTCTCTCTCTCTCTCTCTCTCTCTCTCTCTCTCTTTCTCTCTCTCTCTCAGATGTATAAAGATGAACCTTATTCCTGAATTGCATTGAGTAGTTCTGTATAAGGGCATACTAAATACCTTTAATGGTAATGTAAAAGGAAACATCTTGAGTCTTTAGTTTTTTAATCAGCGTGTACAATCCAAATGTACATTATAAAAAATATACAAAATCAAACAAGCTATAAAATCTTAGATTTCTCTTGAACATTTGATATAAGGTGTTTGACAAAAATAAAGACAAAAATGGTCCACTTTGTTATGAAAACTAGAAAATAACTAACTTAGTAATAGGGATTATTATATTTTATTATAACTAAGCTCAGAGATACATTCTTCACACTGGCTGAGGTATTACAACAAACCTGATTCACACCTGATTATTACAACAACTATGTACAAATTACAGTGATTCTCTGGGACAGTTTATCTGCTTTTCCATTCTACTTCCTCTAAATACAAAATAGAAACAAAAAAATTAACAGTTTTTTTTTAAAGCCAAGAAACTTAACTTTGTACTTTGTAAAGGCGGTTTAGTGACATCACTCAATCAATCAATGAAAAACGAGACAAAAAATGATCACAGAGGCTGCCAATAGACTTAAAGGGAAATCTACTGATGATTTTCTGCACGCCCCAAACCATATGGCGATATGTGTCTGATGAGACTAATTCCAATAAGTATACCAATTCCATATTTTCTATATGTTTGGTGCAGATATCACCAAAGAAACACCAGACCCAGGTGCAGCATGGTGGTGGTAGCATCATGCTTTAAAGCTGCTTATCTTCAGCTAAGGAATGGGGCTTTTTCAAGATGATGGGAATTGTGAAGAGCTACAAGTACCAGTGGATTTTAACACAAAACCTTCAGGTGTATGTTAGTAAGCTGAAGATGAAAAGAAATTTGCCTTTCGGCATGACTACAACCCAAAGCATACACCCACATCAACAAAGGAGTGGCTTCACCAGAAGACAATCAACGTTTTTGAACGAACGAGCCAAAGCTCAGACCTGAAGCGTGTAAAGGAGATCCACTGACATTGATAAATGATGATCCACCTTGAAGTATCTTGAAGTATATGAACATGAATTACATACTTACCTGAAATTTCCAGTAGATGGAGATATTACACTGTAGTACTCTTGCTTATGATGGCATGATGAGGAATAACACTTAGTTAAGCAGTATGCATTTATTTTTTATTAAGATGTTCAAATTATAAACATAAATGGTTACATTACAGTGTTAAGTTTTAGGTATTTTATTTATGAATTTTACAATGGAATGGGATCTTTATGTGTCATGTAGAGGTTTTCACCAACGTGAACTTTTCCACTGGGATTCGATGTTATGATTGTATTTAGACAAAATAGCACATAATATTAAAACAGAAGGAAAGCACTGTTATATCTATTTAATGATGAAAAGATTTTGAGACTGAGGCTAAGAGATTCAGGTTTACATTTACCGCATTTGGAAGACGTCAACTTTATCCAGAGCAAATGACATTTTTTATCTCATTTCATGAACAATTAGGGGTTAAGGGCTTAGAGGACCTGGGATTCACCCTCACAAACTTCTGATCAGTAGTTTAACACCTTAGCCACTAAGCTGCCAAATGTTTTAGACCTGGGTTGTCGACCTGGGATTAAACTCACAACTTCTGATCAGTAATCAGGTCCAAACAGAACACCAGCACGAAGCCCAGTGACAAACCTATTAAACGGAGAAGCTCCAAGAACTTGAATATGCTCGAACAGCCCAGTCAAAGTCTAGACCTCAATCTGATTCAGAGTTTGTGCCAAGCTTTGGCAAGACCAACAGTCTCAATCGAATCAGACAGATCCTTAGCAAGGCACTTTACCTAGTTCTGTAGAGAAAAAAAATAATCATATAAGGAGAATGATTAGAATACCAAAATCCAACCGACTGACTTTCTCCAGAAATCCTCAACTTTAATAAAATAACTTGTATACTAGAAATGATACCTATACAAAAACCTTAAAATACTATCAGGAAATAAAAATTGAAAAAGTAAAAACAAAAACAAAAAAAAAAACAAAAAAAACAAAAGTAACCCTCTGTCCTAGCATGAACCTGAATCTTTTACGCTAGTAGTATTAAAAACATGACCTTGACCCCTATCTGTCAAACTGTAGACCACTTTCAAACCTTCGCTGTCCAATATCCTATGATGATGACATACAACCAAAGGACTTAAAAGTGACTTTGAACACCCTTTCTGATTCTGTAGTAACTCTAGATGGCCTTTTTGTTGCTTCAGGTGTAAAACAGTGAAAAAACTTGACTCCAGTCTCTCATTTGATGCTCATTTAGATTGCGTTACTCAGACAGCCATTTTCATTTCAGAGCCAACGCTAATCTAAGAAATATTGTATAACCTTATTAACTGATGTAGAAATTAATTCAAACTTTTATTACCTCTTGTTTGGTCTCGCTCTCTGGATATTTCGGTAGATACATAAACAAGCTCCAGTTTATCCACAAAATGCAGCAGTCAGACTCCTTACTAAACCCCACCATGTCGTCCCCCTTGTTTTATGCACATTACACTGGCCCAGTTCCTTTACTACTGGTGGTAGGTTTTATATCTGTGGTATAACAGGTGTAATACGTTACACTAACAGTGGTTATGACATCTTCCTGTGTTCCTTACACTGACCATTCTCTGAGGGGTTGCTGAGCAACCTTGTTTGGTGAGCTTTAAGGCATAAAGCTGGCAACAGAGGCTTATTAAATTTCCATGGGTTGAGACACAACATCCAGCCTATGATTTGATAAAGTATTCAGAATAGCTGAGACACAGCAGAGCGCACTTACTCACGTACTCAGCACCAGGAGGACAGCTGCGAAACGATAACACTGATTTTACATGGTGAGTCTTTTTATTTGTATAAAATATATAAAATTTTATATAACTTTATTTTTAATGATATTGCATATGCCGTCATCTGACTACCTAATTGTATTACTTCTTCCCGTTTCAAATATTTGCCATAACCATGTTAATATTGTCGTATAAACCTAATTATACATGCACACACACACACACACACACACACACACACACACACACACACACACAAGCGCACACGCACACACACACACACACACACACACACACACACACACACACACACACACACACACACACACACACACACACACACATATATATATACACACAGCCAATTTTTGTTAAAGTGTTGTTTTTTCTCCCCATGCTAATTTGTACTGATTTCCGGACAGATTTGCAGCTATTCACAGATGCTTTGTGAAAACTGGATTCAACACCATGTTGGTCAGCCAGCTGCTCTTGCCTGTGTACATCCTTACCTTCCTGATCGGGCTTCCTGCCAACATCCTTGCATTCTGTACCTTCTGCCGCAAGGTCCACCGCAAACCTGCCCCCATCGACATCCTCCTACTGAACCTCACAATCTCTGACCTCATCTTTCTCACCTTTTTGCCCTTTAAAATGAAAGAGGCTGTTGATGACATGATTTGGAAGATGCCAGAATACCTGTGCCCCCTTAGCAGCTTTATGTTCTTCTCTACTATTTACACCAGCACATTTTTCCTGACAGGAGTTAGCATGGAACGCTATCTGGGCGTTGCTTTTCCAATCCAATACTCTGTTTATCGTCGGCCATGCTACGCCGTGATCGCCAGCCTGTTTTTCTGGCTTGTTGGCACTCTGAACCTCAGCATTGTTTACATTGTGCCATCTTTGCCTTCCAACAACAGCATCGAGGGTCAAAGTTTTAACTGGAACATGACACAACCTTCAGTAATGAAATGCTATAACAACTTTACCCAAGAGCAACTCAGTATTCTGCTACCAGTGCGTCTGGAGCTGTTTGTAGTGCTCTTCTGCATTCCTTTCCTTATCTGTGGCTTCTGCTACATTAATTTCATTCGAATTCTCTCCAAGTTGCCTCACATCAGTCGGCGGCGCAGGCTTAGGGCTATCGGACTGGCCCTCGGAACTCTGGTGGTGTTTGCTGTCTGTTTTGGTCCCTATAACGCCTCACACGTGGTCGGGTTCGTCCGAGCAGAGAGTGAAGACTGGCGAGATCTGGCTTTGATCTCCAGTACGTTAAATGCCTGCCTAGACCCAATTATTTTCTACTTCTCGTCTGCAGCAGTACGAAGTGCAATCAGTGGTTTTGTGAAAGGAATGAAGGAGAAAAGTCATGTCCTGAAGTGCAGGAAGATTCATTGTTGCCCCATTCTGATGTCTGAGACTGATAAATATAGAGACAGAGACACACCTCCACTCGACAACCAGAGACATTCCTTAGGACAACTGGAATTAGAAAGAGCTCTATAGAGATTAAAAAAAGCCATTGCTGTTTAACTGCATAACATCTCATGACCTCCTATTATACAATTTTATGCAGCTACCTGGACAGCTTTCCAGCCCCCTACTGAATTATCATTCCTTTTGTTTAAAAAGGACTGATAACTGAAAGACTGATTTGTTTTCTATCATGTTTTGACCAAAAAAAAAAAAAAAAAAAACATTTTTTATTATTTTTAACTGCTTTTTGAGCTCGGTTTGATTGCAGGAGCTGTTGAATCAACTTGATATGTTTTCTTTATTCAAAATGGGCTTTAACAGAATAAAGTCTGATATCTACAATGTTGTATGGTGCATGTTGGCAAATATATGGTATGGTATATTGTAAGAACTTGGTCTCTTGACTGACTGATTGCTGTTGATAGAACCAATTGAAGACCATACCGTCTGTGAACAGCCCTTAAGTTGGTCATCTTTGTGCTCTGGTCTTCATCAGTGAACATTCAAAGACTTAGTGCAGTCTAGGGCAGGAAAGAATTAGTGTTAGTCCCTCAGGAGATCTCAGTTACACAATTCCACTGGACTACAAACTGTTGTAGAAAGGACATTATTTAGTGTACATTGACGTTATTTCCTGTCCAGTGTCACCCAAATGAGGCTGAGGTTCCCTTTTGAGTCTGGTTCCTCTCAAGGTTTCTTCCTCATATCATCTCAGGGAGTCACCATCACCTCAGGCTTGATCATTAGGTAAAGAGGTTTGAGATAAATAGTCATTTAATTTAAAACTTTACAGTTTTTATTCTGTTTTTGTGGTTCTGTAAAGCTGCTTTGAGACAACATCAATTGTTAAAAGTGCTACAAAAAATTTTGAATTGAATACACGTGATATCCTCTGACTGAAATATCCTGAGACGTAGACTGTGGCCATAAAGGACTCATAGGAGGTTCAATTGGAATTATGGGAAACAAGCCCAACACAAGTATTTAAAACGATCTTACAAAACATGTCCTTCCATTTTTATTTGTCAATAGAGACAAGAAAACTTTGATAGGATTAGTTCTAAGAGGCTATTCCATCTCCCTGGAGGAAAATGACAATTTGGAAATCTGTTCTAATTCAATCCATTCTTCATACTTCAGACCAGACAGGACCGGAGATGTAGAAATCAATTTTGGCATATTGAATTGACTGTTCAAACCAGCCACTGTTTAAACCTTCACTCTAATTGACTACATTCATTCATCTTCAGTAACTGCTTTATCCTAGTCAAGCTCATGATGGATCCAAAGCCCTGGGAGTAGAGATGGGTTTTTGTACATTTCATTTATAGTAGAAAAATAATATTACTGTATTACAAAATGTGCAAAACAGCAGCATCCAAGAGTTCTGGTTGTATCAGGGGCAGATTAATAACATTAATAAAGACTTAGTGCCTCAGCTGAGTCGCACTGATCCAATTCCCAAGGTGAATTCAAAAGTATATCAGACAATTCTTCAGGACACTGTGAGAATGTCTGTACGTCAGCTGAAACTGTGTAAAGGTGGGTGATGCTACAGGACAATGACTCAAAACACTGGAGAAAGTCCACAACAGAATGGCTTCAGAAAAACAAAATCCGCCTTTTGGAGTGGCCAAGTCCGAGCCCTAGACCTCAACCCAATAGAGATGCTATGGATTGACTTGAAGAGCCATACACATGAGACGTCCAAAAAATATGACAGAGCTAAAGCAGTTCTGCCAGGAAGAATGGGCTAAAATTCCTCCTCAACGATGATCAGGTCTGATCCACAGCTACATGAAGCGCCTGGTTGAGGTTATTGCTGCCAAGGGCAAGTCAACCAGTTATTATTTCTAAGGATTCACTTACTTTTTTTTACCAGCTCCAGTTGGACTCTATGATACCAAGAGGAGATCTGAACTCCATGTGACCTTTACACCAATTCAACATTTGTTTGACTGTATATTAGTAATCAAACCCTCTAGTGTCACCCATATGAGGATGGGTTCCCCTTTGAGTCTGGTTCCTCTCAAGGTTTCTTCCTTACCAATTTAAGGGAGTTTTTCCTTGCCACTGCTGCCTGAGTCACCTCAGACTTGCTCATTGGGGATAAATACATATTCATACATACATACATACATACATACATACATACATACATACATACATACATACATACATACACACTAAACTATATACTGTATATCTTGAATTTTTACTATATTAATTCTCTGTATTTCTCTTTATGTTTACCTTCTGTTCTATGTTTATGTTCTGTAAAGCTGCTTTGAGACAAAGCCCATTGTAAAAAGCACTATACAAATAAACTTGAATTGAATTTTTCCACTGCCATTTTGAATGTTGAATGAATGTGTTCAATAAAGACATGAAAGATCAGAATTTTTCGAGTAATTATTTTAGACACATTGTGTTTAGTGTTAGACTTAGATGAAAATCAGATTTTTTATCATTTTGTTTTAGATGAGAAACTTTCAGTAAATTAAAATTCAACACTGTTTCAAAATTAGGGAATGAAAGTTATGCTTAAATGTCACTCACACCATGAATTGTTGTGATATACAGCCATTGTTTTTGTTTCTTAGACATCATGGTAGTGTGACAGTAGAAATACAAAGTGGGCCGAGTGAGTCACACAACAAAAATAGATTATGCAAATGAGAAGTAGAACCATGTTGCATCTTCTACCAGAACCTTTTTGAAAATGTAGTATGTGGTGCATAGACGAAGGGTTGTGGAATTCCCACTGAGCCGTGTGGACCAATGAAGTGACTAATGTTTTTACATTATCCTCATCAGTCTTGACTTGTAACACTGCCTTTCCTTGCCAACACCCTGAAGCCTGTTCTTGGTTTGTTCCTCCTCGGATCATGCACCAGTACTGACCAGGAGAACCCATAGACCTTCCAGTTTCTGAGAAGCTCTGGTCTAATCATCCACCCACAGTGATCAGGTCTTCACACCTGCTCATTTCTCCCTGATCCAACACATTGACTATGTCTGTTTGCTTACCCTTTAATATATCCCAGACCTTGACAACACTGTTGTTATGATATAACCAACATTATGCTCTCCATATTAAATGTATTGCATCCAATATTTAACAGTTCTAAATTCTGATACAGCAACAAAGTTCAAGAACCAGACAGTCTGAATGAAGGTGGCTTTGAACTGCTGTTGACGTGGTCGGGGTTACTCTCGGGTCTCCATCGTTGAACATGGTTTCAGCCGAAAGGAACTTATACTAAATTTATACTTATACAATTACACCATTTGGCAGACAAAATTTTCCAGAATGACATACATTTTATACAACTGGGAGTTAAGAGTCTTGCTCAGAGCCCCAGCAGGTGCACCTGGGATTCAAACTCACAATCTTCCAATTAGTGGCCCATCACCATAATCACCACATGCACGTCATTCTTAGACTGTTTAAAAGCTCCTGATTACACAACTGCACTAGATTCTATACAGTTAAAGAAATGATATAAAATCACAGAAAACAAACGGCAACATCCAACACAGAGGCCCCCCCCGCCTACAAATTAGTCTGCACTGTAAAGAGTCTATTGCTATAATCTCTCCAGTCGGAATGGCTTCTAGTCAGCACCTTAACAGAAGACAACAGGCTATGCCAAAATAATATGTATATTACTCTCTTCCAAACGGGGGATTTTGGCAAATCTGATGAGAATAGTCTGTTTATTTGCTGTATTTAAGCAAAGAATGTTCTTTGAAAAATTGTGGCAGCAGATAAAAATTTAGAAGCAGACAAAGAAACAAGAAAAAATAAAATAAAAACAGGAAGTGCATTAGCAGAACGTCTTCCGATTTTTTTTTTACACTGGAAAACATTAAAGGTTAAGTCCCAGCAGTGAATTAACTCATGTGACTCAGTGAAGCATGGAAGCGAATAGATGTTGGGACAAATACAGAACAGAATGCTGAAAGCTGCAGAATGGGTGGAGAGGGAAACAAATTGTTCAGACACGTCTAGAAAATAAAAACGAATGAATGAATTAGTTACATTGTGATGTAAACTATGGTTTCCACTAAATTTATTAATCTCTATGTTACCACAGCAAAGCAATATTGCAGTTTTTAAGGCAGGTACAGGTGGGAGAGGTGGTTATTGGGAAGCATTTCCTCCTAATTGAGACCATCATTTCAGTTCTGTTCAGCACATTTATCCTGGGCGTTTGGTTTGGGATACAGTACACGTCTGAATTCTGAGGTCTGCTCAAGCCATTCTCGCTCGTTAATATTTTATGTGGCGACAAAGTGTTTAGAAAACGGATTCAAAGTATGGGACGTCCGGTCAAGCGTTCCTGTCCCACGGTATGTCCTCTGTCAACCCCAAGCTCTTGAAACATCACTTGCTTAATTAAATTCTGAATCATTAATTGCCTGGTACATCTACACCACAACTCGGACTTTTGATATATCTGATGAACAGAATCTTAGAAATTGCTTAAAGCCCTAGACCTTAAATAGACCCAGGAACAAAGGAAAATTTGCTCTAATTAACTGCAAAGCATCTTAAATGTGAAAGACGTGATTGTGTTCATCCCTGTTGTGTACTTCTCTGTGCGCTAATAAATAATGCAGACAAAACAATACAACATTCTGGAGACAGCAGTAATAATTATGAAGAAATACAGGGGGTGGAGGGGGGTGCATTGGGGCAGAGGAAAAACCACCACAAGTTCAAACAAAATGTGATCATGAGGCATTGTTGAGAATTTCAATTCATCATAATTAAAAAAAAAAAAAAAAAAAAAAGACGTTAGTCCGATGCAGGCCGGTTTACGTCACATATTGTGGTGCGTTTCAGTTTGTTGCCACGCCCGTGTAGGTCAAGCTCTGACAGGTGGAACAGTAGATGTGCTTTTTTTTATCTATTGTTCAATAGTTTCTCGGATCATTTCTTCTGTTAATATGAGACAGCCATTATTATTCTATCAGGCTAACAAACATCTGGAGTCTGTGAGGTGATTTTGTAGAGCCGTGTCTATTCCATTCTGCGTGCGACTGTCCGTCACTGCGAAATGGTCTCTCCGCTGATTTCAAGGCCATGCTGTTGGAGTTGGGCTCTGAGCAGTGCGTTGTCGTTCTTCAAGTCTTCAATCTGTAGCAGAACAAAATGGAAACAATAATTATAGGCTAATTATAGGGCTGGGCCTTTTTCTGTGCTGCCTTTGTTAAAAGAAAAGAGGGATTTGTTGTTGGTTGTGATTACCTGCTGTCTTAAGAGCTCGTTATCCACCTGTATTCTCTCCACCTCTTTAAAACTCTCCTGCAGTCTCTGGTTGCTCTGCCTGAGCTCTCTGATGTAATCACACGCTTTGGACAGGATTCCTCCTTTGCTCTGGAAAAGAGACAGAACATTTTTTTTTCGGACTCATACAGAGACTCTTACAGAGCAGGACACTTCCTGACGTGTGTGTTTACATACTGCTCCAGTTTTGGTGTTGTCCATGTTGCAGTCCGGGATGATTTTTGACAGTGTGACTATCCAGTTGTTGATTTTGTCTCTTCTTCTTCTTTCCACTGTAATACAGGTGGATAAAACTAATGGTTAGAAAGTCAAAACTATTCACAAACCGGAGATCCTAGATATTCAGTGGACTAGTAAACAACAGTGTTGCATCCTCGCTGTGTTCACTATGGATTTGCTTGAAGACTGAAAGTTATTTAACTGATATTCTTTTTTTTTTGGTCACTGTGTAATACTTTCGCAGTATTACAGAGATACAAGTTTAATTTGTTCCGTGACCTTGCTCGTATCTCAAATTGCTAGTATCTTAAAGCAATTTTCCCCATTTAAATGAATTGAAATCCCATTAATCCGTTCCAGCTCGCAAAATTCCACTCAAGTTGTTTTGTTTACGTGTTTTGAATATGAAAAATGTACAGTACCTGTATGTATAAATGACAAATATTGTATAAAAAACATACAGTAATAAAAGGGAATGTTAAAAAAATAAACTGGTTTTACTTTACGGAAGATGCGCACGGAGGTTGAGGGAGGAGTAAACAGGTGGAGGAGTTAGGAGGAATTACACTTTCACTTACTTACTCGCTACTGTACACTCTTAATGCTACTGTACACTTAAATGGAACTTAACTAAACTTCCCTAAAATTAACGAACTTAACTGAAATTCTCTTAACTGAACTTAATTGCTACAATTTCTGTTTTCTTTACATTAATTTTGCTTCATTTTCTTCATCGCTTTTCTCTTCACTTGTTTTTGCCTTTTTTGTCACTCTTTCCTCTCTAACATCTGCCGGTCGTTTTAATAAAAACCTGTCCGGTCAGCATATCGGATGCGGTGTAGTCGCACAAGTTAAAATTTTTTAACGGATCCAACGCTCAAAATGGATCCGAAAATTACGGATCCGCAGATGGTCGGCACCTCACGAATGAATGACTTCCATTTTATCGACCGTCGTTTGTTGTGTGCAGTAGAAAGGCGGGTTTAACCGAGTGAGACGCGGGAAGCTGAGGCGGGGGAAACAGAGCACATGTGGTTGTTGGGGATCTTTGTTTCGGCGGCGGCAGCTCGGATGCTCATTTCTCAAAAATTTGCTCGTATCTCTGTACAGGTATCACTGTACTTCAGTTCTCATGCTTAAATCTAGAATATAATGCAATGTTCTGGATGTAGTGAATAAAAGATTCTACATCCACACAAGGCTTTATATTCTCTCTTGCATGTGTGGATGTTGGATTTTAATATTCAAAATATTCTAATTAGGGCTAAAGTAGTGTTAATTTCGTCACCTATTTTTAATTTAGTCTTAGTCTTGTGCCAAATGTCCTTGTTAGTTTTAGTCATATTTAGTCATTCACATATCTTTTTTTGTTAGTCAAGTTTTAGTCGACTAAAGGTCTCGTCATTTTAGTCTAGTTTTAGTCAAACGAAAACTCAAGGTATCTTAGTCAAGTTTTAGTCAACTAAAAGTCTTTTCAATTTGAGTTTTAATCAAAAAATTTTAGTCTTTTTTAAAATAACACATTAATGCTGATTAATGAAAAGCCTAAGATCAAAACTGTAGGTGTATGTATGTATGTGTGTGTATGTGTATATATATATATATATATATATATATATATATATATATATATATATATATATATATATATATATATATATATATATATATATATGGGTAGTTGATGTGACATGGCTTTTTCACTGTCACAGAAGATAAAACAATTTATTTCACATTTTCATAATTTAGAATACTGTAAATGGTTAAACATTTTCTTGTTTTATAAGAATTTGTTGTTTTAATACCCAAGTTATTGTTAGTTTTTTTAGAACTTTGAGCCAAATCTCAAAATTGTCCTATGGTGTGACGGTAGACAACATTATTTCATAAATATTACATTTTATAAATAAAGAAAATAATGTTTAAAAATCTTAATGAACACTCCTGGCATAATTGTGCAAGTGTCTATTTCACTAAGTGGCCATCACTTTTCATATACATACATTTCTAAAAGTGTAGGAATTTCATAAAGTTTGTCACAGAAAAAAATGTCCTTTGGTGTTATGCAAAAACCTAATTTTAATTTGGGCAATATCATGGACAAATACATTTAATTGAAAGACCCCACTCTGGAGACCCTGAAGACTGAATGTGACTGAAGACCCCTATGAAGGCCATGAGAAGTGCACATGGTAAGTATTTCTCTCAGAATTGTTTAAATATTTAACTATGTTTTAAGACCACTGAAGTTGTTAAGTTTTTTGTCCTTTGGTGTGACACCATTCATCTATTCATGATGAAAATGATTCTAATTAGTACTTTCATATAAAATATAATATATAATAATAGTGATATAATAATATCACTTTAAGAAAATAATGTTTTAATAATGTGAACAATTCTGTCTCATTTATTTTGTTATTTAATATAATTTCTTAGTACTTTTTAAATGTCACACCATAGGACACATTTACAGTATTGTTGAGTGAAAAAGTGAAAAAAATATGTGGTCATTGACAAAATGAGTGACCAGTACTATTTTCTGAAACTGCAGTTTTCATACTCCACAAATATATATGTATTTTTTCTTAAAAAGTTATGCTTTCCAAAAAAAAGTACTTTTTCTTGGTCATTTGTCAACTACCCATTATATATATATATATATATATATATATATATATATATATATATATATATATATATATATATATATATATATATATATATAGTAAATTACCAACTTAATGCAAGTTCTACATGGTATTGCACACACCATTATTGATGATATTTGGAGCAATATTACATGTAATTAGGGCCGAGCACCGACTGGTGCGAAGCCCTATTGTTTTTGCTCAGGTTTATTATTAGGGCGAGAGCACTGAATGGTGTGAAGCCCTATTGTTTTTGCTCGGGTTTATTATTTTCTTTCTTTCTTTCTTTCTTTTTTTTTTTTTTTTTTGCACACATTGGCCAATTGAGGTCCCTTAACATGCTCGAAAACTCTTGAAATTTGGCACACACGTCATGTGTCATGAGTCGTGTGACACTAGGCTCGGGCAAAGGCTGGAATACGGGCATGGCAGGGGGGCTCTGTAGCACCCCCTGTAATGCAAAAACAACCATTTGTGCACAGATCGGGCATTTATGTACGCACATGTACGAGAGTTGGTACGCATATAGATCTCATCGACCCGAACAAATTTCACAATCAAACCTATTAGCCCCGCCCAACAGTAAGTCGGCCATTTTGGATGGTTTCAAAAGTGCCTGTGGTGAACTGTTAAATACTCCTCCAAGGGAATTCATGCGATTGACATCAAGGGGGTATAGGGGGTACATGGTGAACATGATGCCAAGACGTTGCACTTGCTAAGTTGCGAAGGGGTTATTGATATCTCAAACAGTGCTGCCATGGCGAGGCGATAAATGTCTAATATCTAAAGCAAAAAATGTCTTATTGTGATGACACGCGGTGTGTATGTCCAGCCAAGGATTCCGATCGCATCGATTTGCTTATTGTGAGTCCCGGGTATAGGGGGTTCATGCAATTGAGACCAGACTTGGCCACGATGACGCAGAGATATTGGAGATGCGAAATTTCAAACAGATTTTTGATATCTCAAACACTTTTGCCATAGCATCGTATCAAATTGACTTTTATTTCAGGCATATTTAAGGCTTTTGGCGTGCTTAGATTAACTTGAAATTTGACATCATATTTGTCGGCTGTTAAGTGTGGACAAAAAGGTCAGACAAAGGTGTGTCTCTTAAGTGGCTCACTAGCGCCCCCGTTTGTCTAAAATGTGGGGTTTCATTTACATACAGTCCACAAATGGGTCAGTAACAACATAAAATAGTCCACTGATATTTACCCACTTGATGCACTTGCCCAACGTGCATTGTTTTCTGGGAGGCACCGTATAGCGATAAAAAAACGTGTGAGGGCCCGCCATCGCTGCTTGCAGCTATATTTGTTAAACTTGATTCCCTTACATATACATTTGCTTTTAAGCCTAATTATTGCTTTTGATTATGATGTGATTGTGACAGGGGAAGAGGTTTCAGGTTGGGGGTAAAGAGTTTTTTCTGTCACCACTTTTGAATAAGAAACAATATCAAGGCTATAAATCTTGTCAAAACTCCGCGAATCACAAAAGTATCAGTGAGAAGTTGAGAACACTCGTTTAAACAGTGCATACACTCGAACTTGACTGCACATCATATTTTTTACTTTATTGATACTGCTTTTAATCGTAATGCAAAGACGGGTCATCGGGACATAAGCGGTCATGTACTGCGCAGCGACAGGAAATATCATTTAACACAAAAAGCTGCCTAGACGGTGGACTTGCACTCAGGATTTTTTAAAATGTATTTATTTATTTTTGAGTGGCGTGTGGACGAATTCTTTCTACGCGCACACTATTTTATTTCTTGATATCAGACCGCTGCTAACTATAACACACCGTTGCCATGAAAAACAGAGTGTTGCAATGGACACCAGGATTCTAACCGTAGAGATGATTTTCTTAAGCGGAAGCAATACAATTGTTCAGCAGTTTCGCGTTGCAGCCACAGGCGTATGAGACCTGTAACGAGCAACAGCGCGAAGCCGCGAACTCGTTCTGAATATTTTAAAGGTGTAACAGCTGATGAAAAAGCAGAGACAAATGTAGACGGAAATGAAGAGAGATTTCATCTTAGTTTTTATTTTATACAAAACATGTCTCGTCTTTTTTCGTCAACAATAATGCATGCTAATTTAGTCTTAGTCAGCGTTTTTGGACAGTGGTGCAGTCTTGTCATCGTCTCGTCTTAGTCATGAAAAAAAAAAGGTTGTTGACGAACATATTTCGTCTCGTCTGACGAAATTAACACTAGTACAAAGTTATGGAATTAAAGTAGATTAGTAATAAATGAATAAATTAGTAGAAAGTATTTACTAATAAATAATATATCTAAACAATCATAACGGTCGTGTCTTTCTTTATATCGGGCTTTGATTTGAAGACTACGGACCGGCTGGTTATTCAGACGTCCTGCTTGTACGGTAGTCAATTTATAGTTATTTATACAATTTACAGACCTGCCAACCTTGGAAAAAAATTTTGAGTAGCAACTTACTGCATCGACGCAGCGCGAGGTCAGGCACATTTGCTGGTCAGTGTTGATTAAGTTCACAAGCTCACTCATCACAAATTTTTCCTATATAAATACTGGCAAATAAAGTAAAATTTGATCTGTGCATAAAACTTAAACTTGAGGCACAACACCGGTCAAGAACTTCTGAGGGGCATATACTCGCTTCTTTTTAGATTTGCTTCCCTCTCCCTCTCTGTCAGTATCCTCATCTGACATCATGTGTATTACTAACTGCAAGGCACACACAACACACATCATCATCCTCATGTTTTTCATAATAGGTTTCCACGCGCATTTGCGTGAAAACACTTTGTACATTATTAATATATTTTAAGGCACAAATGGCATGTAAGAAGATTTGCAAAATGTACAATAACAATACTTGGCTGCTACCAAAATAAAGAGTATAACGTTGTGTAACGTAATGTGCATGATAATTTGTGTATAATATCTGCATACTTTTTTAACAACTCTTTATGTATTGCCATAAATTAGATCTAATGAACTAAACAGTAACTTCATATCCGACAACACGTGTTAATTTTCTCAGCAATAATGCAAGACTCTAGACTTCACTATGGTTTTGACTGGCTGATCATATAATACCTCCCTCACCATTTCTACTTTTATTTCCCTGCTTCTCACAAAAAAATTTGATGTCCATCAGATGTGATCTACAGGAGCCAGTAACAATCGAGTCAGAATACGATTGATATTTAAAAATGACATTAGTTTCGCCATGTTATAGCATGACTATGTGCTATAAAAGGGATACACAGACGCTCGCGGATATTGATTTCTGCGTGCTCGCGCCAGTTTGTCTTGTCTGTTAAAGTACGACGGCAATGCGTTTACAGGCATGACTTACGTTTCCTATATAAATACTGCCAAATAAAGTAAAACTTGATCTGTGCATAAAACTTAAACTTGAGGCACAACACCGGACACTTGGGCACATGCCCCAGTAAAGGAGTCTAACGACGCCTGTGGTTCGGCAGGATTATTAAAATGGATGAAATTCACAATTCTGGCCATTTAACTTTGAAACGTTAAGTCCTCACTTGTAAAAAACAGTCACTGTAAGAAAAATTGAAGACGTACAGAGACAGATGAAAACCACATTCGTTTGACGGCTCTCCGCTTGTAGCGTTGAAGAGTTTTAAACTGGCGCTATGATTGGTCGAATTATTATTTTCCCAGGTTGCTGCCCAATGCGGTTACACCCATAGGCGCATTGCCTGGTGCGCAAATGCACAGACAGTTGAACTCAAAGGCATCAATGGTTTTTTTACAATGTGTACTTTGAAGTGACAAATAGTAGCGTACTTTGATGTCTAAATGCGTATCTGCTACACAAAATGCGTAAAGGTTGGCAGGTCTGGATTTATAGGGTCTTTTAAGAGTCCAATAACAAAATAACATCTTTCTCTACATCATCTGGGTTAGAATAATTCAGCCGGGTTTCGTTGTCTGATAAGTTGACGTGCGTAAAGCCAAAGCTCGGAACGTGTCTGCATTCTGCTCCTAATGTACTTATGGAAAAATGACATTAGTTTATGACGGGAAAGGTTTAATCAGTTTGGCCAGCTTCCATGTCAGCCTGTTCCTTATCACCTTAGGTAAACGTCACTTGCGCCATTTAAACAGTAGCCTCATCACCGTCTCTTCATGGCCATGATCACTGTTTGCTCTTAAATCGTGAGGAAATGATCGGTGGGTAATCCGGCGCACGCCACACAACATTTGTTAATCTGGTTGTGTGCAGTAACATAGCTGAGAGGAAATTTGTTTATGATTCGTTAAAGTGAGTACGTGGTGTAGGTAAAGCAGTTTCGTTTTCTTCTTTGCACTTACCTTCGTTGTGCTGCGCTCTCCTCCTCTCGTCCCGCGGTGCTCTTGGGCCGTCCATCTTCCTGTTTTTGGACAGAGGAGGAAATGAAATGCAGATGAAGGAGTTGGATGTAGCTGTAAAACAGTAAAACTCCACAAGGAAAACTCAAAACCAGCTGAAGACGCTTGATATGATGTCATTCTGTGCAGAGAATCCTAAATAGGCAGAGAGCAAGAAAATATGTTTTTGTATACATCGGAGTTCGACTGTAGAAAGGTTTGGATTTAAAAGCAAACAGACGTCTGTATGTTTATGGAGAAGTGTATATGCTTATAACGAGTCTTATTCACCGTATTCACTGGACACGTAAGGCTGGTCTGCGGTCCAGTGCACGATGTGTTGTGTTGCCTAAATGCCCTTTTCTTCTGCACTTCACTTGACTCGTTTTTACTTCAAAAAATATAGAATTTTGCCATTTATATGATTTTTGAGCTTACACAGAAAGTAATAATATTTTTAATAGTAATATTAAAAAAGAAAACAAAAGAAAGAAAAAAGAAAAAAAATGCTCCTGGACCTTTTATTATATCTAGGATCTATTTAGTTTTAACAGAATGTGAGGTACTTTATTATGATTGAGGTCTCGACATTAATGACAGACGTGAAGATATTATGGTGCACTTTTTTCTAACACGTTTCTGTTCCTATAACAACAGCTGATCTGATTTACAGGAAGGACAAAGCCACATAATCTATAGCTAATTATAAAGAGATTAAAAAACATGTTCAGGAGAGATTTCTAGAACGTTATGGAGATTAATTCCTGTTATTCGTTAGTCTTTCCCCTCGGCGGGATGTTTTTTTCTTTTCTCTGAAGACAAAACAAACACAATGTGTCACGTCAGATAACAGGAGTCTCTCTTCATGGTATCATGACCTGATGAAATTCTTCTCCTTCTGTTAAAATAACAGTGCACGATGTGTTGTTAACTTGTTATGTGTTTGTTAATAATGATGTGTTTGTTAATATATTATAAATTGCTATAAGAGGAACTTGTTTATCTGCTTATGTGTTTTATTTTAGCCGAATCTTTCTGCAGCACTAATGCTGCTTCCTTCCAGTGATTGTGGTTAATAATGAAGCTGACAATTTCATCAAAGTGTTTTATTAGTTGTTATTTCCTGCAGTATCTGCTACAGCTCATGTGTACAGCAGGGTCAGAGACTGGGCAAAAACTGTGATAGGGCTGTGTTTTAATCTCTCACACACCTAATACTGTCTTATTGGACCGAAGTCCTGTTCTCTAGGTAATATTTTTGTGTTTAAACAACAGTAAGAATTTGTACTTTTCTTTAATATCTAGAAGCTAGAAGCAAATAATTTTCATGAATGAAACGTTGAAACTATGTACGCTTTCAGTGGAAAGATACAGAAGTCTTCCAGTCTGTGAGACAGAGGGTGAGGATGTTACTCACGTGGAATAAGTGTGTGTTCGAGGGGCGATGGTCCGCGGCGTGCCTGTTTGTAACACATCTGGAGGGCTCATCATCACATAAAACTGACCTGGATACAGACGGAAAAGGGAAACTGTTCGAACCTTATATTTATGTTACAGTAAAGAGTCGGTTACATTTTTTTATATACTGGCATGAGTGAGTGTGTGTGTGAGTGAGTGAGTGTGTGTGTGTGTGTGAGTGAGTGAGTAAGTGTGTGTGAGTGAGTGAGTAAGTGTGTGTGAGTGAGTGCGTGCGTGTGTGTGCGAGTGAGTGTGTGTGAGAGTGAGTGTGTATGTGTTTGTGAGAGTGAGTGTAAGTGTGTGTGTGAGAGTATGTAAGTGAGTGTGAGTGAGTATGTAAGTGTGTGTGAGAGTGAGTGAGTATGTAAGTGTGTGTGAGTGTGAGAGTGAGTGTGTAAGTGTGTGTGAGAGTGAGTGTGTATGTAAGTGTGTGTGAGAGTGAGTGTGTAAGCGTGCGTGTGTAAGTGAGTATGTAAGTGAGTGTGAGACTGAGTGTGTGTAAGTGTGTGAGTGTGTATGTGTGTGTGAGAGAGTGAGTGTGTGTGTGTGTGTAAGTGTGTGAGTATTTTGTTTTGTGAGAAATGTTTTATATGTTTGCTCCTCTGCATTCGATACTAAAGCAAAAGAAAAACCCTTAAATAAAAAACAAAGGAACAAAACTTCTGCAAAGGATATTTAAAGGATATTTAACTACAACATGCAAAAAACAACAAAAAAAGTTTCTAAAGAAAAACATGCAACAGAGGGATCACATCTGCTGGAGGGATCAAACACCTGCTGTATCAGGGGATAACAGATCTGGTGCATCAGTGTTATTCACTTTAATTTGCTTTCATGCTAAATCTATAAAAGGTAAAATAACACTGTTTATGTTCATTAAAAAAACACTGCTTTGCTTGGCCAGCATTACAGTCAAAGCCTGGTCTGATTCTACATCACTGGAGAGTTGTGAACTGAAACAAACTCAGGCGTAAGGGAGAATCTGAGCCACGGATTTTGTGAACGAACCTGCTGCTGGTGCAAGAGTCGCATCAGCAGCTGCCTGCACTGAAACTGCTGTCGCTGTACCGTCGCTGACCGTTGCAGCCGGGAAGTAGGCGAAACGTGTCTCACCCCCGACCGTCTCACCTGCCGGACTCCCTCCGTTACTGAAAGGGTTCTGGATAACAGCCTTATGAAAAACATGCAAAAGAAAAAGAAAGTGTTAAGCCTCACATGCATACACATGCAAAAGAATAGCAGAAACTGTTGGATAATAGAATAAAAAAATATCAGATGACCCCCATCTCCCCATCCACATACACACTACCTGTGCAACCGCCTGCTGGGCTCCAGCAAAGGCGGCAGTGGATACGACACTGACCGCAGCTCCTCCATCTCCAGCTGCTTCCAACTGGTCTTCTGTTACCTGGACGACACGATATGTCACCTACAGAGGACATACAAACAAAATAAATCAATACAAACTGTTCAGATGTCATTAAGAACCTCATAACTACTTTTAGGGCATGAACAGTACAGCGTATGTGACCTAAAGTACAACAGCTGGACAAATAGCATCATAGCATCCTCAGGACCATTGCTTGTGCTACATAAGCACATCACTTCTAAGGACTACTGAACCGTTCTGGACGACAGTGTACAACCAATGGTACAAACAAGATGGTAATGCACCAATACACACAGTAAGACTGGTGACAGAGAGAAGCTGAACATCTGCCATGGCCTGCACCATCATCACATACAGTCGTATGCAAAAGTTTAGGAACCCCTGACAATTTCCATGATTTTCGTTTATAAATATTTGGGTGTTTGGATCAGCAATTTCATTTTGATCTATCAAATAACTGAAGGACACAGTAATATTTCAGTAGTGAAATGAGGTTTATTGGATTCACAGAAAATGCTCAATATGCAACAGAACAAAATTAGACAGGTGCATAAATTTTGGCAACCCAACAGAAAAATCACCAGTATTTAGTAGAGCCTCCTTTAGCAGAAATAACAGCCTCTAGACACTTCCTATAGCCTGGAAAATAAATGTTGGTGTTTTGTGATATAAACACATCTTTTAAGTTTTTCTATTATTGTCATGTTATGGGCTCTAAAACATCAAAATCAAGCAGGACCATAAGCACATAGATTCATTAGTGAGGCTCAAGGTCATTTTCTACACCTCCTGAAGATGTGTGAAAATCACTATGAAAAGATTTCAGTGTGAAACTCAACAGTTTAAAAACGCTGAAGATAAGAAGGTCCGATAAGGAAGTTAAACGTTAAGTGATAAGAGGTAAAACTTTCAGCCTACATAGATAATTAATGGCAGTTTGTCTCATCTCTGATCTACAAGGGAAATAAAGAATAGTCTGAATGCTTACAAAAGATTAAAGGGACGTGAAGATCTACCCCATGGTTTGACCCGACCCCGTCCTCACCCCTATAAATCTCACTCCTCCCACTAAAGGAGTCAAAAGTCATGCTGACCTGCCCACTGCTGTTTTCTGTGCGGAACTGGTACTGGACATTGTCGGCAAATACAGCGGCTTGCTGGGTGCTCGCTATGGTAACCGCCGTTGATTCCTCCGCCCCTACTCCTTCTCCTGAGACACACACACACACATCTTTAAAATAGTGCATGTGATTTCTGAAACCCTTAATGAACATACAAGCAAATAAATACGACTGAAATAAATCAAATAGACAATTAAATATTAATGAATCTTTATATTCTACAGCTCATCACCTTTAGGCTCTAATAACGCCTGAGCAGTGTTCACACGTGTGTCGTGTACATTGCTACCGGTTGTATGAGCACCGAGAAGTGATAAACATCATGTCAGTTACAGGAATAAACAAGGCTTACCTTCCTGCAACTGAACAACCTCCTCAGTTTCCTGTTTCTCGTGACTGAAACCAAACAGACAAGAGAAAGGGGGATGTAAGGAGGATTATTTTGTAGAATAGCACCACGGTATCTATTACCATATCAGGTCAAGTCACTTTTATTGTCACATCACCACAGCACATGTGCCTTGGTGAGTGAAATTCTTAGAAGCAAACTCCAGAAACTGCAGAACAATTATACAGATAATGAGTTGACATGTGAAAATGTAGTCAGTACAATATGAGTGAACAATATACACAATTAACATACAGATAATGAAATATAAATATAAACTATACAACATATTTAAATCCTTAACAACAACAAAAAGTATGATAACTCAACATCCTCGAAGAACATTAACACTATAAACATTAAATAAAAAAATAAATAAAAAAACAAATAAAAAAGCTAGTTTATACCGTGATACTAATTTCACAAGCGCATCACAACTTACTGAAAGAAATTGTAAAAGAATTTTTAGATAATAATTAATAACAAATAACGTACGTCACACATTAACAATTAATAATGAATTTTAACAAATATATAAGCAAAGCCCAGGGCAAAGATTTGCTCATTTCAGGAAGAAGCCAGCAATCTAGTGATTACATTTACAGCAGACGCCAATATCCAGTGCGACATATACAAGTGCACAAGTCTCTCTCATTGGATACATTAACTCTGGTTCACTTGGTTACATACTTGAGATACCATGAGTTTAAAACATTGTTCAAAGTTACAATGAAATGGTTTCATATATGCATATACATACATACACACACACACACACACACATGCAAAAAAATAAGGAAAGAAGTGCTAGTTGAAGTTTTTCCTGAATAAATAGGTTATCAACTGATTATTATGATGCAGTAATATAATGTGTAAATAACTTCAAAACTTGTGGTGTGATAGAGATCATGGGATGGTGTTGGCTTCTGTACCAAGAGTACAACAACCACTGTGTGTAATGTGTGTGCATGTAATGTGTGTGTAATATTTAAGACCATAGATGAACACATTCTTTAATTTCTTCACTGGACAAAAACTGGCGTCTGGTAAGATTTAAAATAAAGATAATATATATTTAATAAAAGCTAAAAATAATAATGTTTAATCCCCCCCAATTATTATTTAGCTACACAATAATCTAAAGCCCCCCCCCAAAAAAAATACCGTCATTTGTAAAAAAAAAAAAAAAAAAAAAAAAGATGCAAAAATGTCCCAGTAAATCATATTTAAAGTATAAAGGAGCAAGAAGTGCCAAGTTAATCATGAAGAATAGTAGAGTACGACACCAAAATAAACCAGCTAGCTCAGTCTAAATTAGCCAGCTAGATAAAGTGTGAATAAATAATGTTTGGTTTAAAAGACAACAATAATAACAACGAGGCAAACTTCCACTAAGATAAAGATGAAACTAATGTAATTTTAATGTAACCGAAGCATGCAGCAAACTGAACAAACAAAGATGTGAGGGGGGGAGAAACAGACAAAATAAAATAAACCGAGTTTGTTTGTTGGACGACAAACAAAAGCTAACGTTAGAAAATGGCTGCCTTTGGGCCCACAAGCCGTTTAAGAGCAGGGACGTCTCGCGCACAGCGGTGTCGGGCGCGCGCTCACCTCGTCTGAGCGTCCAGGCTCTGTTCGAGCATATCCATGAAGGTGAGCGATTCTCTCTCTCTCTCTTTTTTTTAAACGCGATATTCGGCAACACTTGAAACGCGGAGACGGCGGCGCTGATCACGGGGACAAACACGAGGGTCATGTGAGAGAGACAAGTCCGGGACACGTGAGCCGCAGCCTGCGCGAGGAGACAAAATGGAGGACGCTTGGAAACGACACCGAGCTCTCTGTGTGTCTCTGCGCTCGCGCACTCCTTGTTGTTGGTTTTTTTTTTCTTCTTCTTCGTCCGCGGACCGGATTACACCTTTCTGTTAGGACCTGGAACTATTAAACCTGCCGTTGTTTTTGTCTTATTTAAACGGATTTTTTTTTTTTTTTTTACCGCCGGGTTGTTATGTGGTGAAAAACGCTTTATCCTCCTCTCTGAGCGTTTGTGTGTTTTCCCCCCCTGCTTTGTTATTTTCCGGTTGTTACGTGACTTTGTTCAGCTCCGAGGCGGATAACGCTGACGTATCCATCCGCGGGTCTCAGACAGGTTTATGGCGCTCATGCGCTTTCAAAGATACGGAGAGGAGCTTTTTGTGTCGTTTGGGTGTTTTATAAACAACAGAATTAAACGTTTCGAAGCAAATGATCAGTAAAGTAAAGTGGATAATTATGCTGTAACGCGTGTGTGTGTGTGCGTGCGCGCGCTGTAGTTTTTCTTCACACATGTCAGATAAGTGTTTGTTGTTGTTATTAAACCTGATTAAACCTTACATAGACGGATTGGTGTGAACAGTAAAACCGCGCTAATCCGACAGCCGCTTTACTACCAACGTGAACCGTTTTTTTTTTCTCCTCAGGTGACCAGAGTGATCCAATCCGGGTTTTCAAGCAAACCACATGACATGGTGGATATGACAGACTGCCCTCCCACCTCTCTCACCTCAGTATTTTTGCACATGCAATATTGTTTGAACATAAAGAATTTACACTGGTCAGTGCTTTTTCTGTGTATTGTCTTTTTTTGTATTGTCTTGTAATTTCTGTCTTGTTTGTCTTGTCCTGCACAGTTTGCACCAGGTTACACAGATGCACTTTATGTATCTAGGACTAACTTACTAAGTCCTTAGCTCTGTCTTTGTTTTATGTAACACCATGATCCTGGAGAAATGTTGTCTCATTCCACTTTGTACTGCAACAGCTATATATGGTTGAAATGACAATAAAAGATTCTTGGCACTTGACTTGATTAAGATGACTTGGTGAGCTCACATTCAAATGCTTTCAGATCTATCCACAATTAAATCTTGTTAGTTCAACCATAACATTGCCAGCAGGTTTGTTCCTCATTTCTTAGCTTTCCACATATATGCGAACCATTCAAACAATCTTCTAATTTCATATTGGGGTTGGAATTGAAAGCGTATTGTATTTTAGCTGTTTTAAGAACGTCCCTAAAAAAAATTCTGGATATGCTAACAAATGAATCGGTACATTGCCTGCAGATCTATAAGAAGCCAAAATGTGATTAGTGACTATTTTAACGATACCCTCAATGTTCTCAACAAAAATGCTTTTATTAATGTTTGCCCAATTGTTACTGTCAGTTAAAATAGGCATAAATAATATAGCATTCGGCATCAGTTCAGGCAGGCCGCATAGTCAAGCTTGGCTATCAGCTGATTGTCAAAATGTCTAACCCATATCTAGCCCATCAGCTGATTTGATTCCTAAGCGCTCAATTGGTCCCTTTTAAACAGAGCGCCGTATTTAAATGCATTTTCAGTCTGTCTGCTTGGCTGTTTCCTCGGCATTGCTGCAACTGCGATTTAAACTCGGCGGCTATTCAGAGTTTACACCGCAAGCTATCCCCTTTTGTGTTGTTGCAATATGGAACTATAAGCGGTCGTGATTACTATTAGTATACTCGAGCCGAAAGGGAAGTTTGAATATGCTTTAAACTTACGGTTAATCGGTATAGCATGTTCGTGTATAATGGTGCGTTTGTTGATCCGGAAGCAACCTTAGGGCTGGCGTGTTATACAGTCTGTTATGCTACGCTACTTTATGGTATGCTTTGCTATGCTATGTTATGCCAAGGCTGCCAACTCTCACGCATTCAGCGTGAGGCTCACACAATTGACCAGATTCTCACCCTCTCACGCCACACTCCCATATTCTCACGCAGACTTGTGGAGCAGTGAGGGGAAAAAAATCGTGCCGCATGATCTCGCAAAGCAAAGCACAGAGAGACCAGACAGATAGTGTAGTGAGTTTTTTGTGGCAATTGTGAGGGAAATACACAATTTATTCCCATAAACTGTGTAGTCAGCCGTTCTCCCTCCCATCTGCACCGTGTGAATTGTGAACGCAGGCAGGTCAGTGAGTTACAGGGTGCTCCATGTCTCTGTCCAGTTTAGGCTAGTAACTAATAGGCCTACTGTATGCTGTTATATAGTTTATATAGAATTAAGTTAGAATTAGCAGAGTTGTTTGTTTTGCAGCACTGACCAGTTATTTTACATAACTTTATCATAAAAAACAGTACAAAAGCATTTCCAGATGCCAAATATCTGGACATGTCTAGTAGTTAATGTTAATTGTTGTTTTCTAAGAACAGAATGTCAAGTCAACGACATCCCATATTAAAATTATTTTATTTATATCAATTACAACTCATCAATCATGTCCAAATATTTGACTGGTGGTAGTGTCAGTATGGATAAATTAGAATTTTCTGTTATAGGATGTTATCTAAAGTGTCAGGGACAGGCAAGAAAAGAATGCTTGTATCAATGTGGGCAGCTTATCAGCCCTCCAAGAAGTCCTGTGACCCTGCTAAGCAGCAGGAAAATACACAGGAGGAACATGAAAGTCTATCTGAGGCTTTAGAGCAGGAGACAGTTGAGCCCTCAGATAAAGAAGAGAGACCAGGCCGAAAGATTAAAGCCCAGAGTGGAGCTGCATCCATCCTATCGATGCTCCTTTAAAAATGAATGGTCAGAAAAATGGCCATTCATAACAAAGGGGATACTAAGTACACATTATTGGTGCTCTGAATGTAGGATAGAAAATGCTTGCTGTCAGCAGGGAATAGCAGATGTTGCTAGGCACATAAACAGCAAAGGCCATCAGGAAAAACCAGCACTTACAGTAGACTTACATGTTCATCTGTGAACATGTTAAAACTGTTTCTGTAAAATGTTTGTGAAAATTAATCTCCCAAGAAATCTCCAAAGAAATTTTACCAAATACTTTGACAATCAATATATACTTAATACACTTATGCTAATGCAAGGATTTTGTGTTTGTATTTTTTTCCACACCAAGCCACGCCCCTCCATAAGCACCTCCCCAGAACCAACACCACACCCCCCAAAATCTCACTCTAAGCTGAACTCAAAAGTTGGCAGCCCTGTGTTACGCTATGTTATAAGATAAGGTTATGCTATGCTTTGCTATGCCTCGATATGCCTTGCTATGCCAGCTGTTATGTTATGCTAGGTTATGCTATATGTTATGCTAGGTTATGCTATGCCTTGCTAGGCTTTGTTATGGTATGCTAGTTTAGGCTTGCCTTGCTAGGCTATGTTATGGTACGTTATGCTATGCCTTGCTAGGTCATGTTAGGTTACGTTACGCTATGTTATGCCTCGCTAGGCTGTTATGATGCGTCATGTTGTGCCTCTCTAGGCTGTTATGTTGCGTTATGCTATGCCTCGCTAGGCTGTTATGATACGTTATGCCATGCCTTACTAAGTGATATGTTATGTTATGCTATGCCTCTCTAGGCCATTATGATACGTCATGCTATGCCTCACTAGGCTGTTATGATACGTTATGCCATGCCTTGCTAAGAGTTATTTTACGTTATGCTATGCCTCGCTAGGCTGTTATGATATGTGATGCTATGCCTCGCTAGGCTGTTATGATACGTTATGCCATGCCTTGCTTGGTTATGTTATGCTATGCCTTCATGCTAGGTGTCATATTACATTATGTAATATTACATGTATATTGTATATTATATGTTATGCTATGCATATTATATGTTATGCTATGCCTCGCTAGGCGTTATGTTACGTTATGTTATGCTATGCCTTGCTAGGCTATGTTATATTACGCTATGTTAGGCTACGTTACGTTATGTTACGTCATGTTAGGCTATGTTATGTTACGTTATGTTACGTCATGTTAGGCTATGTTATGTTACGTCACGTTAGGCTATGTTATGTATGTTATATTATGCTATGTCATGCTAGGTTATGTTATTCCTATTTTCCTGTTTTATGCTTCAGTTGACAAGCTTCCAGTCGCCCTAGGTGACTCTTCCCTGGCAATAATTGATCTGCAGCTCTAGTTTACTGGGCTCAAATATCACATTGTGAGTTCATAAGTAACTCACAATGCTGCCAAATGCATGCTACAAAAGATTTTATGATTGACTGAAAAGAACGCAAAATGTGTATAAATGGTTGGTGATTATAACAGCTGATTCCTCTGTTCAACTGAGTCCATTTTTCATGTATTATATACTAAAGGTTACAGGAAATCTGTCAGGAAATATTTATTGACAAATAGTCTAACTCTTCTTAAACTTGACAATGGTTAAATAGCCAGCAATGAAAAGCTTTTGATTAAATTTCTCTCCTCCTTGTAAAAGCTCTACAGCAGTGTCCAGCGAAAGAAAGATAGTGACCTGGCAGATTCATAAACGATGGCTGTTGGCTCTGCTTGTATTGTGTTTCTGTTCTAAAGTAAAAAATAAGTTCCCAGCAACATGCTTGTTGCATTTATGCTCAGCCCAGGATGATGCTTCCCCTGCCATCTCCACTATAGCTTAGTGGATATGCAACATTCTTGTTGTTAAAAAAAAAAAGCTGGGACAGGCAGTGAGAAAGCATCCTAACCGCTGCTTTGTCAATTATTTAATAACTGGACATATCCAAGGTTTTTTGCAGGATTGTCTTGGTTGCCTACCCATTCTTTTTCCTGTAATAATTTGCTTTCTGCTGTTAAAGAACCTGAAATTGTCGATTCTTTGTTGGAAAATAAAGTTAAGAAAGGATTTCTTATTTGGGCCTTTCTCAAATTGTTGGATTAATCCTATAGGAATAGCTACTCCAAAAATATTCAGGAAAGAAGCGCTTAAGTTTTGACTTGTCTGCACCTCATAATGATGTTGCGCAGAGTATTAACAGTCTTATTCCTCTGGCTCCGGTTTCTCTGTTTTACACAACCGTTGGCGATGCAATTAAAATGATTAAGATAGCAGGTGGGTGTTCTCGCAAAGGCAGATAAGCTGTAAAATGTTAATTTGTGGTGTTGTAGCCTTGTGTTTCTGTTTGTGATTGAGCCGGCTCTGCGGCTGGCTCTGCGGCTGGCTCTCCTCTGCTGTTGTCCCTAAAGGTAGCTGAACCAGGAGTGGAATGTTAAAAAAAGGTTCTGGTCTTTGCTGCTTGAAAATTGGAATGGCATTTCTTTTTTTCTCATCATGATGATCTGGAGTCTTCTGCAGCCCTTAAATCGCATACAGATGCTGCGCCTTACGTTGGTTTTGGGGTGGTGGGGGTGGGGGCTAACCAGCTAAATGGCCAAAGGAACTGCTTTCCGTGCCTGATAATAACATGTCCACTGCTCTGTTGGAATTATATCCCATATTGATAGCTTGAATTCTGTGGGGAAAACAATGGTCTAGAAAACAAATTCTGTTTTTTGTGACAATGAGGCAACTGTTAATATTATCAACAAAGGTCGCTCATCAGTTCCGTTTATCAACAGACTCGTCAGGCGCCTTACTTGGCTATCTGTCATGGAAAACGTTTTTGAGCTGTTCACATTCCAGGTTTAAATAATGAAATCGCTGATTGTCTTTCTCGATTTGAATTTCAGAAATTCCACCTCCTGTGTCCGGATTCAGCACCAGCCAGCGTGGTCTGGCTTCTTTTCAGCCAAACCGTTATAGATTAGACATGACCCTTCAATCTTATTTCATTCAGCAGCCAAGTACATGCGTAGTGGTCTAGCAAAATCAACAGTAAAAATATATTCAGTAACTAATTGGCTTTTTACTATTTCATTAGCTCTAGCTTTATTTCTCTTGCTAGCTTTATGTAGTTCTATTGTTGTTGTTGTTATTATTATTTATTTATTTATGTATTATTATTATTATTATTATTATTATTATTATTAGTTATTATTATTATTACTAATACTATTGGCTTAGTGAAACGCTCGTTTTAATCCTCTGCTGGCTCTTCGGTTTAGCAGGAAGAGCCAAGGATGATTGCCTGGTATGGTCTGGGGTATTTTTGTTTTGCTGCTTTTCCAGTTTTAAATGGGAGATTGTCCCCATAAGCTGCTGCTGTTCCCTGACTAGCTTTCATGGAGCTCATGAAAAGGATGGGGAATTCAGAACAGAGCCATACCTCAAAATGTAAATTTTAAAAAACTTGCAAATAAAAATTTAAATATATGTCTAAAAAAATTGTCTTTATTTTGTGCTTGTTCTTTATTAAGTGCTCCTGACTGTACTAAATTTAATAACAACAAACAATAATTGACAAGATAACTTTTCTCTGACATATAAATACCAACAAAAGGTAGCAAAAAACAAGATTTAAATAAACTAATTTATGTTTTAACTAAACTAAGCTATGTCTGCTTGCATTATATAGTGCTGTCATATGACAATATACTCGAAATTCCCTCTATAGAAAGAAAGAAAAAGAAGAGACAATAACATTGAGATTGCTTTTCTTACGTCATTTCCAAATGACAACCTAATGCAAGTGACAGTGCAATATAACTATATGAGAGGTTTGATATGCAGTGTAAAACTTTAATTATACAAGGCTCAAGTTCCATGTGAAGTGTGTTCCCCAAATCTCCCCAACTTCCCTGTCTACATAAAACATACACCACAAGAACAACTTGCTTGTATCTGCTTTATTTTGCTAGTGAGACATGATAAACATAAATATCTTAGCAATATAACAATAACGAATATACCATGTCTATACACACAATTAAATCAGTTTTAAAACAGCTTCTTAACACCTTAGCTGATAAGAAATGTTGAGGAACATGGGCAGATTGGATTGAATTGCAAGTAAGGATATTATACATCAAATATTAATTTTTACAGCTGTGGTGAGCAGAAAAGCATGCACAAAACATTAAACTGTGAGGTGTATGGGCCACAACAGCAGAAGACCACATTGGGTTTCATTCTTGTTAGCCATGTACAAAGAATTAGATGCAGTGACCTAAGCTTATCCCTAAACCTATTGTTAATATGAATTAATGCAGTAATTGAACAATTTAATAAATTTAATAAAACCTAACATTAATTTACATGTTTTTAACATTTTTTAACAAGATTTAAACTCTTAAGTAACTGAAAATAGACTAATGTCTGTAATGGCTCACTGTGGTCTTTAGTAAAAACTTTTTCTTTCAGTCTTTATCAATAGACTGAATAAATATCAATTCAGATATAGATAAGATTTAAACACATTAATAAATATTAATAATACATTTTATATTAGCTGTGTTTAACATCTGTTAATGTTAAATAATGCAGTATAATGAAGTAACCTATACAGAAACCTTAATATGAATTTATTTTAAATTAGCCTGTATAAATACTAAAGACAGACTAATGTCAGTGGCTCACTACATGCTAAAGTGAAACTCTTACAATTGTAGTTCAACTGTTTTTCATCTTATTTCAAACATTGATCTTTTTCTTAGAAATGGACTTCCCTGTCACTTTGGCTCTTAAAATAGACTGTCATCCACAGTTCCTGTTCCTGTGCAATCCTTAGACTATGAAGTTTGTACCTCAAAGTCTTCAGCTAGAGCTCTAGCATAGACCCGAGACAGGCTTTGATTAAAGCACAGTCTCTTGTCCAACCCCATAAAGAAGTACAAAATTGGATTAACACAGCTGTTGAAATAAGCTATACCCTTAGCTATGGGCAGGCCCACTTTTACTGCTTGGCTCTTGCTGTCCACCATTTTGACCAATAGGAGAAAGTGGTAAGGCCCCCAGCACAGGAAGAATGCACAGACCAATCCAACAAGCATTCGAAGGGGCCGTGATTTGCGAATGATCCGCGTTCGCCGTATTCCTAAACCAGCTAGTACATAGCAGGTCAGGATGATGAGGAAAGGCAACAAAAATCCACATAAGAAGCGAACACTGTACAAGGCCATCTTAGCTCTGTTGTCAGCTTCAGATAACTGTATAATACAATAAAACACAGTAAATAAAAAGGCTTTTTTTTTACCTCCAAGGAGCACTTGCTTAAGTTTTTCTTTCCAATATACACTTGTCGGTACACATAATATGGTGCACTGAAGATCACTGCCACTGTCCAAACCCCAACGCTGATGAGTCTGGCTGCACATACAGTTCTCTGCTGCCTGCTGAACACCGGTTGCCAAACACAAATTGCCCGATCCAGACTAATGACGGTCAGGATGAACACACTGCAGAACATATTGGTGTACTTGAAGAATCCATTGAACTTGCAGAGAAAGCAGCCAAAGGGCCAAAATTCATAGAAGAGTTTCTTAATCAATGAAGTAACACGAGTGAGACAGAAAATCAGGTCTGCTACAGCCAAGTTGACCAGCCAGACATTGGTGACGTTGGCTTTTAGACGGAATCCGGACATCCAGATGACCACCGCATTTCCGATAGTGCCCAAAAATACATTGATTGCGTAAAAAACAATTGTGATGTTGTTCATAATAGCATCAACATCCACTGTGGTTTTGTCATTTTTGCTGGTGACTTCAGTTTCAGGAAGGAGGATAAAAGAGTTGTTTGATGCCATTTTGCTTATATACAAGTCATATACAATATCACTATTGTACCATTATAATTATCAGCATAATTCCTGCCAGCAAATAATAATGTAAATATTCATAAGCAAATATTCAACATAGCTAAACTTAACTTGCGCAATATGCAACAACAACAACAACAACAGCAGAGTGGTTTAACCTTCAAGCTATTCCCAAAGTATAAAGCTTTATTAATTGATGCATTAACTAATGCTGTTATATAAAATATAAATTATTATATCCAAGAACATACTGACATGAGTTCTTACCTTGAAGTTTCGTAGGTGTGATTTTTTTATGATGTTTTTTTCTACATGTGAACAATACAAAGCGTAAAAAAAGGTAACGGAAATGTATAGTTAGTTTGATGCCTTTCTTAGAATTTTTCTTACATCCTCTTTTTTGTTTTCCTTTAGGATCACTGAAATAAGACAAAAATGGGTAGTAATGAACTTTTCAGCTCTTCCCCTTTACACAGTATCCAATGACATACTGGAATGTATTCAATATTCAACACTGTTACTTTGTTAGATGCTAACTCTGGTACAGTCAAGGTTCCTGCTCATTTTCATCCCTATTTTCTCTCACTAAGACAAACAAACTACCACCTACTACTTTTACTACTACTACTACTACTAACATCTTAATAATGAGTGGCCAGTGGTGTGGCCATGCCTCATGGTCATGCCTCAATGTTACTAAAAGAGCAATGCAGGCAAATAATGGTTAAAAAATACATAAACAGGAACTGCCACAATCTTGCAATGGCGTGTCTAGGCTTGCGTTCTTTAGGTTATTTATATCTGCTGTCATTGCTCACACATAGCATTTCTAGGAAAGGGTTAGTTTATTTAAAGGTTAATGTGGTTTAACTAACATACTATTCTGTAGTCAAGTCAAGTCAAGTCAAGAAGCTTTTTATTGTCATTTCAACCATATATAGCTGTTGCAGTACACAGTGAAATGAGACAACGTTTCTCCAGGATCAAGGTGCTACATAAAACAAAGACAGGGCTAAGGACATGTAAGTAGTCTTAGCCACATAAAGTGCAACTGTGCAACCTGGTGCAAACAGTGCAGGACAAGACAAGCAAGACAGTGCAGGACAAAAGACAGTGCAGGACAAAAAACAGTGCAGACATTAAGTTACAAGACAATACAAAAAGTACAAAAAATGCAATACACAAAAGACAATAAACAGTAACAGAAACAGCGCCGACCGACCAGTGTAAATACTGAATGTTCAAACAGTATTTTGTGCAGTAAAAGAATGAACAGCAGCAGGTTCTTAGCAGCAGGTCCTTTGGATTATATAGAGTTGTGCAAAAAACAGCAGATGACTGAGATATTGTCCAATATGTGCAAAAACAGCAGAAAAGTGTGCAAAACAGTGTGTGTGTTTTGTGAGGGTCTGTGCAGTCCATACAGATGATGTGTGTGTATGTTGTGCTTAGTATAGTACAGTTCGGTTATTGAGAAGTCTGATGGCTTGTGGGAAGAAACTGTTACGCAGTCTGGTCGTGAGGGCCCGAATGCTTCGGTACCTTTTTCCAGACGGCAGGAGGGTGAAGAGTGTGTGTGAGGGGTGTGTGGGGTCATCCACAATGCTGTTGCCTTTGCGGACGCAGCGTGTGGTGTAAGTGTCCATGATAGAGGGAAGAGAGACCCCAATGATCTTCTCCGCTGTCCTCACTATCCGCTGCAGGGTTTTGCGATCCGAGATCGTACAGTTCCCAAACCAGACAGTGATGCAGCTGCTCAGGATGCTCTCAATGGTCCCTCTGTAGAACATGGTCAGGGTTGGGGGAGGGAGATGTGCCTTTCTCAGCCTTCGGAGGAAGTAGAGACGCTGCTGGGCTTTCTTGGTGAAGCACCGTATTGAATCCGGAGAGGCCGCTGCGTGCTACTGCCGCGCCGCCATCTTGGATCACCTGTAGTTTGATTTCTGTATTGCACACATCCGTGCAACTTAACTATATTTCAGCACCCTTTAAATGTTGACCATTTTTTGGAACAATATAATGTTAAATATTTTATAACACAGCTACAACACTAAAAGCCACCAAAAGTCAGTGTGTGTAAAGAGGGTTAGCATTGGGGAAACTCTCAGAATTATTTTACCACCAGCATGCTTCTCTGTGTTCGATCAATGATCTCAGGGTGATGAGCAGTGCTGAGTTTCTGCTGCATTTAACATTTTGTGAGATGGCCAAGAAGTTAAATTTTTCTCTCTTCAGACCGGAACCTTTTTTCCAACTTTTGCAAATGTCAACTGTAATTTATTATCTTGTTAAGTTAAATTGATTACAAACTGCTGCTACTTACATACAAGGCTCTAAAAGGTTTAGCTCCCGTGTATCTAACCAGTCTTCTAACACACTAAAATCCATCACGTTCTCTGAGATCACAAAATTTAGTACTTCTGGTATTTCCCAGAATATCAAAGTCTACGTAAGGTGGTACAGCGTTTTGGTATTTATCTCCTAAACTTTGGAATCTTTTTCCTGACAGTGTTTGGTGCTCAGACACATTTTTCCAGTTTAAATATACTGTAGATTAATGACATACAGGGCTCTCAAGTTTTGAAGACAGGCAAGAGTAAAATATTTTAAATATGTCCTGGCACCATGTCAGAGCCCCCAGTTTGAGAACCACTGGCCTAGACTACTTGTTCTGAGCAGGTGTTGTCAGTGAACCGGGGCCCCCTGGCACCATCTCAGGGCCCCCAGTTTGAGAACCACTGGCCTAGACTACTTGTTCTGAGCAGGTGTTGTCAGTGAACAGGCTGTAAAACTGTTGGCTAAGTTACAGACACTCATGAAAAACTGATGTTGATTATCTGGGAAACATCTCTAACAGCAGTCAAAATGTCATTGTTTGTGTCAAACAAGTTTTGAATTTGTTGTAACATAACAACATGAGATCATGACTTACTCTGTGCTCAAAGTGATGCTCGCAGCTCCAGTGGTTTTCTCAGTGGGTGAACGAGGATGATGCTGAACAATTCCAGGATATGCTTTTTTTTTCATTGGTTGTTGCGTTAAATCTTACCCAGATACAATTGTGCTATTTTCTGATTGGCTATTGTGTGGCCTATTTTTTAATTGGCTAACTTAGGCAGGCTTGACTAAGAACTCTAGGGGAAATGCGCTTGTTTCCTGCCCGGTTCCATAGAGACAGCGACATTTTGGGCGCTGCAGCATATTAAATATATGATAAATAGTAAGTTTTTCTGGGTGAGAAATACACTGTGTGGTGGGAGAGCGTGACAAAAGACTGACATGAGTGACTGTCACTCTCGATGCGTGACACTTGAGAGCCCTGAACATATCTCTTTAGTCACACATACACATAATACACCTCATAACTGTGTGCTCCAGAATTACACATTATTTTCTAGTTCTGGTTAATATTAAGAACAGCAGCTACACTAATTCCTCTCCACTTTCTTCTCTTTTTATACCAGCTCCAGTTGTGTTCAGCTTCTTGAAGAACGCAGACATTCAAAGAGAAGTTACAAACTCTATGTGGCCTTTGAGGACAACAAGCTCCTAATCAATACACAATTGTTGGACTTTATCTGACTGTAGAAAAGAACATTATTCATAATAACACACTCCAGTTTTTCTAACAATTTATAATCACACCCTCCAGTGTCACCCAAATGAGGATGAGGTTCACTTTTGAGTCTGGTTCCTTGCAAGGTTTCTTCCTCTTCCATCTAAGGGAGATTTTCCTCACCACAGTCACCTCAGTCACCTCAGACTTGTTCATTGGGGATAAATACAAATGTATTGAAATATAAGTACACTGTTAATCTTGAATCTTTGCACAAATCTTTGTATATTGTTAACCTTTTAACCTTTTTACTTTTTGTGTTCTGTAAAGCTGCTTTGAGATCATTTCCATTGTTTAAATGCTATACAAATAAAATTGAATTGAATTGAATCTTACATCAAGCCCAGATTAGTGGAGGTTCTGGGTTACATGAACAACTCCTAAACAACTTCTCCAAGCTGAGTTGTGGAATTCTGTAGCTGCTCCTACTCTGGTCCTCAGTTGCTTCTCTGACTAACTATGTCATCCTTGACAGATCTGTTGGACATAATACTTTCTTTTGTGTCGTAGCTTCCTCAATATTACAAGATAGCATGCAAGGTCCCCTGGCTGAATCTGATTGGCTTTAATTGTGTGGCCTGTTTTGGTGTTAGAAAGGTCGTTCTGGATTAATACATTACATTAAGACCAAACACCGTAGTGTGTGTGAGGAGGAGGACACATCTCAAATGGTCTGTTTTTAGGGTGGGAGACAAGGCCGATAAGATATGCTGGGTGCTAAAGATGACCATTATTAACCTATAAACACATACACTATATGTTCATCACATCTACAGTCTATGTTCTTTTTGAACATTCCATTAGATTTAATCTCTCGTTGATGTTATAAATATATCCACACTTCTGGGAAGGCTTGATCTAGAGAGTGGATATGGGAATTGAGCCATAAGATCATTAGTGAGATTAGACAATGATGTTGTAAATGTGAGGACATCTTTGGTGCAGTCGGTGTTCCAGTTCATCCCAAAGGAGTTCTGAGGTCATTTGAGGTCAGGGCTCTGTGCAGGATACTTCCATTGAAACCTTGGCAAACTATGTCTTCATGACTTGCTTTGTGCACGGTGGCCTTGCCAAGCTGGAACAGTGTTTGAGCATAGGGACATTGCCATGCTGGAAGAGTGTTTGGGCATATGGCATTGCCATTATTGAACAGTGTTTAGGCAAACAAAGACATTCTATAAAATTGTATGCTTCCAACAATCAAACTGATTGTATTAGCATGAAATATCTAGCTATCAGACTACTATTCAGATACATGGTAACAAACAAGCAGCTGGTAGATAACAGACACTTTCATATATCACCTGACATGCTGTTTTTAAACATCTAAGCACTGTCATTGGTTTTTGTAAGTAGAATGAAGTTTTACTCATTGGAGGTGATTTTAACTGCACTGTGGACAGCATAGACAGGAACCACCTAGAATCTCATGCTGCCTCACAAAAATGACTGTGTGAATTAATAGAGACACATTAGCTGAGTGATATCTGGAGAAACTTTCACAGGACACAGAGACAGTACACATGGTCACACTACAAGGAAAATATACTATCACTAGCAAGACTTGATTGATTTTATAGCTTTAAACGCCAGCTGAATATTTTTAGGTCTTGTTTTATTTATCTTGTTTGCTTTTCAGCTTATTTTTTTATGGTACTGTGCATTTTTAAGAAATATAATGTACTGTAAGTCCAAGCAGTGCGTACTGGCATTTTAATGCAGCACTTTTAGACGATGTTAATTTGAGTGTGTTTTATGTTTTTTTGAGATACTTTTAGGCTTCAGAAGCCGTATTTTACATCGCTGCAGCAGTGGTGGGATGTAGCAAACGTACAGATTCAAGTATTTTGTCAGCAGTAAGCTCACAATGTGACCAAGGACATCACCAGATCTCTTGGAGCTCTAGAGATTTAAGTAGTGGACCTACAGGGTTTGGGTGGAGTCCACAGGAAATCGAGACCACATTGAGGCTCTCAAACGAAAAAACATGCATTGGCTGACTTGTTGGGCACAACAGTGCAGGAAGCACTGGTCCGCTCATGCTTTATAAGCATGACAAAGTTCTTCTTTGGTCCAGAGAAAAAAATGGACAGAAAAGTTTATGCATGCTTTGCGAACAGAGTCAGGGGAGCTTGTAACTGAACTGTACTGAAATTCGCAAGCAGACAGTCAGTTTTTAGCAGTTTTGCTAGAGACTTTTGGGTTCAACTCAGGTTTCATGGCCATGATCCAGGTTTTGTACAGTGACATTGAGAGCAAATTGAAACTTAACGCTAGTTTATGTGCACATTTTAAAGGGTATCGGGGTATCAGGCGGGGTTGCTTTCTGTCTGGCATGCAGTCTGGCATGTACTACACTATGTGAACTCTATGGTTCTATTAGCAATCTGCAGAATGTTCACCCTGACGGACTGTTTATCATTGCCAGAGATTTTAATAATGCAAATCTCAAGTCAGTGCTCCCTAAATTCCATCAGTATCTGGACATTGCAACGAGAGGGGAAAACTGGATCCTGTTTACACAAACATTCCCGGCACGTATCATGCACCCCACCTCGGCTACTCAGAGCACATCTCTGTTATGCTAATTCCAGCATACAGACCACTCATCAGATGCACTAAACCGGTTCTTCATCTAGCGGAGAACTTCACCTGGTCACTCAACTCCAGCTCCATCACCAAGAAAGCCCAGCAGCTCCATTACTTCTTATGCAGGCTAAGATAGGCACATCTCTCCTCCCCCATCCTGACTACTTTTTACAGAGGGACAATTGAGAGCATTCTGAGCAGCTGCAAAACCCTGCAGCGGATATTGAGGACAGCTGAGAAGATCATTGGAGTCTCTCTTCCCTCTGTCATGGACATTTACACCATATGCTGCATCCGCAAAGCCAACAGCATTGTGGATGACCCCACACACCCCTCACACACACTCTTCACCCTCCTGCCCTCTGCAAAAAGGTACCGAAGCATTTGGGTCCTCATGACCGGACTGTGTAACAGTTTCTTTCCACAAGCCATCAGACTTCTTAATAACCGAAATGAACTGTACTGAGCACAACCTACACATGCACATCAACTGTATGGACTGCACAGACCTATACCAAATACACAATATGCATCCATCAAACTGTTTGCATGCTGTTTTCACACTGTTTTTTGCTCTTTGCACGGGCTGTCTCACATTTTAGTCGACTGCTGTTTTGCACAATCCTTTACAATATCTCAGGTAACTGCTGCTATTATACTGTGTTCATTCCAGTGTTTCTGCACATGCAATATTGTTTGAACATACAGTATTTACACTGGTCAGTGCTGTTTTTGTTTATTGTCTTTTGTGTAATGTCTTGTATTTTTTGTTTGCACTGTCTTGTTTGTCTTGTCCTGCACCGTTTGCACCAGGTTTCACATATGCACTTTATGTGGGTAGGACTACTTACTAAGTCCTTAGTTCTGTGTTTGTTTTATATAGCACCAGTGTCCTCGAGAAATGTTGTCTCATTTCACTGTGTACTGCAACAGCTACAGTATATACTGAGAGAGAGAGAGAGAGAGAGAGAGAGAGAGAGAGAGAGAGAGAGAGAGAGAGAGAGAGAGAGAATATTAGGTACGCTTCTGATTTTGTAATTGTTAAGGACAATGTGCATTGTGTGCAATGTGCAGGCAGGCACAGCAGCAAGACTAGCTATGAAAACATATTTGTTTAATCAATCAAATATGTTTTCATCCTGCACTGAGGCTGTGTCCTAAACAATAATCAGATAGCTGTTCCATAACTACAGGGCCTTGTAAGAAAAATCTCTGCCCCCTGCTGCAGCCTTTACTACATGAGGTACCAACAAATAGCCTGCACCTTTTGATCAAAGTAGGTGTAAACACGGTCAAAATGTTCTTAGTAAAAAAAAAAGATCACAAACAGAGAACATTCTAAAACATGATACTAAATTGAGATCAAAATGCTAGACAGGGTCAATAACCCAGATGTCATATAAAGCAAACTTCATAAGGAAGCTATGGTCCATCAGGAAATTAAACTGAGGAAAAACTTTTCAACTTTTCTGAAGATGACAGTGTGCCTTGTGTCCATTGAGCTGTCTCAGGTGATATATGAAAGTGACTGTCATCTGCCAGCTGTTTGTGTGTTACCATGTATCTGAATAGCAGTCTGATAGCTAGATTAGTTCTCAACACTTATGTCGGGTTTCTGTAATATTTCTTGCTGATACAATCAGTTAGATTGTTGGAAGCATACAATTTTATAGAATGTCTTGTTTGCCCAAACACTGTTCCAGAATGGCAATGCCACGGTGCACAAAGCAAGTCATGAAGACATAGGTGGCAATGGAAGTGTCCTGCACAGAGCCCTGACCTCAAATGACCTCAGAACTCCTCTTTGTAGTTTAAATGAGATTCTACTTTGAATGTGTATTGAGCGTAAGATCTGAGTGTCTCCCAAATGGCTGGGTCACACCTTGTTATTTAGCCAGATGTCTTTAAATGTTAATCACGGTCACGTATACCTTGTCTTGTTATTGTTACAATTGTTATCAGTCAAATTGTCACTTTAAATGGTAATTACAGTCACGTAGACCCTTTGTTCATGGTGATCCTTGATGTCCTACTGCAGTTCCCATATTTATAAATGAATCAGGTTTATACGTTTAGAGTCCTAAACGTATTACCTTATGATACTTGAACCTTTTTAGGAATGAGCTCTTTTAGATGTGTACCTTGGAGTGGAATTTTGGGTGCAATTTCTGTAATTTCTTACAGTCCCCCCTTTGATGCTTTTGGCCCTGAAGCATCACATCATTTCCTTAATACAGATCACACCTCCCATTTTTTTGGGCCGGTGCCCATTGTCGGCGAAGCCCTGCCTTAGGTCATTCCCCTTCGGCCCTCAGAGAATCTTACCCGTCATCGGAACTTCACCTCACGCACACTGGTTTTAGCTCCATTCCATAAGGCAAACATATCACAGGTTTTCTTCTTAAAATTTGGTTCTATGTAAAATATTACTTGGGTTTGGAGCAGAGACACACAGAAACCATCACAGCCAATGGGAACGTCCCACATAGATCATTGAATTATCTGCAATTTGCCGTTTCAATATAGTACACATACAACATAACATAATGCATTGACAAAGAATGAGAAATATGCATACACAAACAGCAGTTTTGAAAGTTATATCCCAAATCAGATCAGAATAGGCAATAACCAAATCACCACTATGCATTTGTCAAGACATTATCTTTTCCCACAAGACCTTGTTGAGCTTTAACAATAAGTTCGTCTTTTCTTTGCATTATGACATAATGACATTAACATATTATATAATAACATATTATATATTTTGGTAAATCAAAATCAAATTCTGGTACATATTCCTCAAAGACTAATTGTCTGCTGGATTCAATGACATTGTCTGTAGAGTGTGGAATTAACATATGGAAAGTAATATTTTCCTATGAACCAAGCTGTCATACAAAGTAAAGTAACCTTAATTGGACAAAATGTTATCATGTGTTTATCATTAACAAAGATAGAAAAGTGATCATGAGTTGTGGTGACGTTTTCCTGTGCGAAACTATTACTCTTGTAAAATTATTGTGGACATGTGTTAGATCGATTTCACAAGCCTCATAATTAGTGTGGGGTGCCCCACATAATGGTTGTTTTTCAAACTTGCAATGGTAACTGTGTGATAAACCTAAAAGTCCTTAAAGTCCATTATTTAATACATTCTTCTGTAATATTCCCAAATTGTCCATGCTTAGAATCCTTTCAAACAATTTTTCAAATCCTTTCCAATCCTTGAGATTATTTACTTGAAGATGTTCTCTGAGGAGGTGATGAACTGGTTGCAACATCACTGTGATACCTCAGGAACGCTGTTGTCAAGAAGACATTCCTGTTACACTGTTCATCTGGGTCTGGAGATCATGCTGTAAGGTTCACCAAGACCGGAACCTGGATCCATTGTAGATAAGCACTTTGGGACAGCGTTGGGCACTGCTGTCACGAGAGCTGCCTTCCTAGTCCATCCCCCACATCTATTTTTTTTTGTCCTGAAAAACACTTGAAAAACATAATGAATTTATACCCCCCTTTTTTAAACACAGCACACAAAAAAAACATTACAAACACATACAACATAAACTTGCCTATTTACATGGCCCTGATGACTGCCATCAGCTTTTTATGATATTAATGGACCTATGTGGAATGATCTCTTACCAGGTTGACGGTTTTTAGTTTTGTGATGTGAATCTCTGCATGGTCTCTTCCGGTGAGCAGACCATGGGCCCTCATTTTGGTCAATTTGAAAATTAAAATTTGTGATGGTACACATTCTGACCAGAATGCATTTTGTTTTTCTGACTTTGCCAAATTTGTTGAGTAGTTTGGTGAAAAATACCAGGCAAGGAGTTCCGCAATTTTTTGAGCTCCTTTCTCAGTCTGTTTACTGTAGCCTGTAACTGGTGTAAATCTGTTTTGGGGCCTGATCTCTTAAGGGAAAATTTGCATTCCCTTGAAATATGTCCCTCTTTGCCACATGAATAACACACCAGGGGGTTATCAGGGTTATGAGGGGGTAGTCTTTCCTTTCTATCTCCAGTAGTGTAGGTCTCTTTTTTCCAGGAAACATTGCTGGCTCTATTCTTATTGAGATTTTTAACACCTACTGCGGATACAGGATGGGACCTCTTTGAGTTAGCATTGTTGTTGAAAAACTGTGTCATTTTATCAATGATGTCGTTATAATCAGAAAGATGGGTTACAAACATCGACACAGCAAAACGGGTGAGTGAGTCACATTTGTTAATCAAAGCAGATTTAAAACTGACATAATTCGGTGTGATGTCAGGATAGCCACTGAAAGTTTTAAATGTCTCCAATAATCACTCTGAAAATGCCATGGGGTGCTCCCCTGTCCTCATGTGCACATCAGATATTTTATCCCAGTCAACTGACATTACACCTAGGACTTCAAGCAGTGTTTGTTTCCTCTCTAACTTATTGGCAGTTCTAGTTTTGACTTTCTCATTTAACGCTCCAGACAAAGTGTCAGGCAAACACACAGTTAACAACACACACGCATCACCATCTGTGAATTTGTAAATGTCAGCATATAGCTCGAAAACCTTTAGAAAGTCTAATGGATCTTGTTTGGCAGGATCAAATTTACCGATACTTTTAATCACAGCTTCTAGCTCATTGGGATTAAACCCTCTGACCATAGTAGAGGTCATTGGTTCCTCCTCTTCTTCATTAGCATGCATAGTCGTAGTCAAGTGAACTGGAGCCATGGGGAACTTAACTGTACAGTCAGAGTGTTGACTGCTGACTGACTGAGAATCTTTTTCTGAGTTCCCATCACTGTCTAACATGTCAGGAACATGTCAGGAACTTGACTTACTTTTTATTAAATTACTCCACATACCACATAAAGATTTTCTTGTCTTACTGGTGCTAATTTCTGTTGTGCCATTTTTTAAAAGGAATTGACAAGCAGACTTTGCTTCCTCTAAATCTTTGAACAATGTTTCCACAGATGAACTAAGCATGCTGTTGTTAGTTCTAAGGTGTACAATTTCACTCTGCATCCTAATCTTTTCTTCTTTCCAGAGTGTTTCACTCATCTGGTGATTTCTTTTAGATATTATCCCATCATCTAGTCTAGATTGCAATTGCTCGTTTTCAGCCTTTAATTCATTTAAAGTCTTATTAGTTACTTTGTACGATGCAAGAACTGCTTGCAGTGCATTGGCAATCTGTCCTTTTTTGTTCTTGGGCATTTTAGGGTCATTTTCAAACTTAGAAATAGCCCACTCATATGGTTTATCCACGATGATCTCTATTCCATCAAACATTCCCTGAGAACCATGTTTAGCGATGTACTTAACAATCAGCTGTTCCATTTTAACAAACTCACAGCTTTCCTTAAATCTTAGTCTTTTAACTTTACACAGTTTCTGTGGCTACAAGATATCTAGTTAACCGTTAGTCTATTTATTCACAGCTTCAGTACTTCGGACGCAAATGAACAATAACACAAACTCACAAACAGTTTAAAATGTAACAAAGTCACAGTTCGTCGGACAAAACCACAGTACGTCGGGTTTTTGTTATATTTTAAAAAGTCTTCTTAGCACAGCACTTTTGGACTTAAACCGTTTAACACAGTCACAGTACGTCGTACAAAACCACAGTACGTCGGGTTTCTTTGCATTAAACCTAACTGTTTACTTAACCACAGTACATGGACTTAAAACGTAAGTTTAAAACACTGTTACAGTCTGTCAGACAACACCACACTACCTCGGGTTATTGCTGGTGCGTCGGGCTCTTTACACTATCACTGTTTCAGTTAGTTTAGAAACACTTAGCTATAATTCAACTGCCACACTGCTTCGGGCTGATTTAGTTACTTTAGAATATTAACAGAATTATAACAAACACACAAGTTTCAGGTACTTTAGAAACCTATCAGCTTAAGCAGTTAAGCACTTAAGAAACAACGATTCACATACAACTCTGTCATCACACTGCGTCGGGTTAATTAATTCAGTTTCGTTAGAAACTTAAACAGAAATGTACAGAATAGGCTTAACAATAATAACTCCTCCTGCTTATGACCAGTAAACTATGTTCTATTCTACGCTAAAACATTTCTTTTCTAGGTTTTTTTTTAAACGAAGGGGTTCCCTGAATAAAGAAAAAACAGCGTAAAAAAAGAAAATACCGCTTTTCTTACCTTTACCCACTTTTTTTTTTTTGGAATCCGTCGCTGGGTGGCTCGCCAATGTGAGAAAAAAAAATGCGTAGTGTAAAAATAAGACGATGATGTTGAAGATCTTAATAAAGAACAAGAAGTTTATTCCAGCATAGTGACAAAATACATGGCGTACTTTGGGCTCGTTGGAGTCAGAAAGAACACGAACCCAGAGCAAATCCTGCTCACACATTTTAAACTGTTTTCCTCTTTGTAGTTTAAATGAGATTCTACTTTGAATGTGTATTGAGTGTAAGATCTGAGTGTCTCCCAAATGGCTGGGTCACACCTTGTTATTTAGCCAGATGTCTTTAAATGTTAATCACGGTCACGTATACCTTGTCTTGTTATTGTTACAATTGTTATCAGTCAAATTGTCACTTTAAATGGTAATCGCAGTCACGTAAACCCTTTGTTCATGGTGATCCTTGATGTCCTGCTGCCGTTCCCATATTTATAAATGAATCAGGTTTATACGTTTAGAGTCCTAAACATAATTACCTTATGATACTTGAACCTTTTTAGGAATGAGCTCTTTTAGATGTGTACCTTGGAGTGAAATTTTGGGTGCAATTTCTGTAATTTCTTACAGGAGCAAGCTCCAGAAATTGCAGAACCATTTACAAACAATAGTAAGAAACATAAATAGAACAATTTACAAACAGGTTAAAAAAAAATGTGCAAAATGCTCAGTACCATTTGAAATGTGCAAATGCGGAAAATGTGGAAAGGATGATATATTTATAACAGCAACGAGAGATTCAATCTAATGGAATGTTCAAAAAGAACATATACTGTAGATGTGATGAACATATAGTGTATGTGTTTACAGGATCATCACTGACCTTAAAAATGGTCATCTTTAGCACCCAGCATATCTTATCGGCCTTGTCTCCCACCCTAAAAAAAGACCATTTGAGACGTGTCCTCCTCCTCCTCACACACACTAAGGTGCTTGGTCTTAATGTAATGTATTAAACCAGAAAGACCTTTCTAACACAAAACAGGCCACACAATTAAAGCTGGTATTATTATGCTTCCCAATCAGATTCAGCCAGGGGACCTTGCAAACTATCTTGTAATATTGAGGAAACTACGACACAAAAGAAAGTATTATGTCCAACAGATCTGTCAAGAATGACATAGTTAGTCAGAGAAGCAACCGAGGACCAGAGCAGGAGCAGCTAGAGAATTCCACAACTCAGCTTGGAGAAGTTGTTTAGGAGTTGTTCATGTAACCCAGAACCTCCACTAATCTGGACTTGATGTAAGATTCAATTCAATTCAATTTTATTTGTATAGCATTTAAACAATGGAAATGATCTCAAAGCAGCTTTACAGAACACAAAAAGTAAAAAGGTTAAAAGGTTAACAATATACAAAGATTTGTGCAAAGATTCAAGATTAACAGTGTACTTATATTTCAATACATTTGTATTTATCCCCAATGAACAAGTCTGAGGTGACTGAGCCAACTGTGGTGAGGAAAATCTCCCTTAGATGGAAGAGGAAGAAACCTTGTGAGGAACCAGACTCAAAAGTGAACCTCATCCTCATTTGGGTGACACTGGAGGGTGTGATTATAAATTGTTAGAAAAACTGGAGTGTGTTATTATGAATAATGTTCTTTTCTACAGTCAGATAAAGTCCAACAATTGTATATTGATTAGGAGCTTGTTGTCCTCAAAGACCACATAGCGTTTGTAACTTCTCTTTGAATGTCTGCGTTCTTCAAGAAGCTGAACACAACTGGAGCTGGTACAATCTCTGGATGACTCAGGATGGGTACAAAAAGAGAAGAAAGTGTTTGTACATTTGCAAAAGTAAGAAAGACATGTTGGAAAAAAGGTTCCGGTCTGAAGAGAGAAACATTTAACTTCTTGGCCATCCCACAAAATGTTAAATGTAGCAGAAACCCAACACTCCTCATCACCCTGAGATCATTGATTGAACACAGTGAAGCATGCTGGTGGTAAAATAAATCTGAGAGTTACCCTTTGCTAACTAATGCTAACCCTCTTTACACACACTAACTTTTGGTGGATGGCATCATGAAGACAGTTCTACTCGTACTACTTGATGTTGACAAAAATGGTCAGCATCCAAAGGGTGCTGAAATATAGATAAGTTAACATTATAACTCACACTTTACACAAAAAGAATAATTTTAAATAAAATTAAAATAAATGGACAACTATAAAGTTAACCTTTATATAAACTAACCCTTTCCTAGAAACGCTCTGTGAGCAATGAAAGCAAATGTAAATAACCTAAAGAACGCAAGCCTAGACACACCATTGCAACATTGTGTTAGTTCCTGTTTTGGTACTCTTTTAACCATTATTTGCCTGCATTGCTCTTTTAGTAACATTTTCTTTCACACGTGAGCATAACTGACCATGAGGCATGGCCACACATTATTAAGATGTTAGTAGTAGTAGTAGTAAAAGTAGTAGGTGGTAGTTTATCTGTCTTAGGGAGAGAAAATAGGGATGAAAATGAGCAGGAACCTTGACTGTACCAGAGTTAGCATCTAACAAAGTAACAGTTTTGAACATTGAATACATTCCAGTATGTCATTGGATACTATGTAGAGGGGAGGAGCTGAAAAGTTCATTACTACCCATTTTTGTCTTACTTCAGTGATCCTAAAGGAAGATAAAAAAGAGGACGTAAGAAAAGTTGTAAGCAAGGCATCAACCTAACTATACATTTCTGTTACTTTTTTTACGCTTTGTATTGTTCACATGTAGAAAAAACCATCATAAAAAAATCACAGCTACAAAACTTCAAGGTAAGAACTCATGTCAGTATATTCTTGGATATAATATATTTTATATAACAGTATTAGTTAATGCATCTATTAATAAAAGCTTTATATATAAACAGTCCTGGATGCATATCTGTAAATTTACTTTTAATTAAATCTGAAGGCTATAGAAAGCTACAATTCAATGACAATTCACTTAATTCACTTTGTTGATGTTTTTTGCACAAACATTTCTGATAACTTAGGGAATAGGTCCACTCTTTTGTTGTTGCGTATATATTTGTCATGATGGATGTTTTGCATATTTGCAATCTCTTTATTATCAGAATTACTTATCAAAAAGTAATCAAGTTCTGCAATCCAGAACTTTACATTACAATGTTTTACTACATTAAAACAAAGAAATGACAATAGACATAGTTTCTCTTACATTTTTTCCAAGGTTGAGGAGTTAAAACAAATGTAATTGCACTGTTCAAAACAATTTGTGTCATCTTGCAAGGACACTGAACCCATAAGGCTGTGAAACATACAGATTAGGTTCAGCAAACTTGATAGAATAGACACCTAGTAAACTGTCACAATATAGGGTTTATATATATATATATATATATATATATAAATATATATATATAAATATATATATATATATATATATATATATATATAGTCGATTGCACTATCCTAAAGGGTCACATATTTGAACTTTATAATTTTTTGTACAGTTTTTTTTAATGATTCAATTATATTATGGCTCAACTGGTAGAAAAGCTTTCCAGGAGATTTTCCATTTTCAGCTGAGGTACCTGTAGCTGCCTGGATCTGCCTGGATGTAGCTGCTTTGATCATGTAGTTAAAAAGGCCTTTTATTTAGTCCAGTTCTGTACTTTATGGTGGGAGAAAGGATTAGATTCTTCAAAAAAATCTTCTCTCCACTTCAAACAGTTTATTAGAAACAGACAATGAGTAAAGAATATTAGTGTCTTTGAGGAAGTGGAAATTGTGTCATGTGAAAGAAAAAGTGTGTGTGTGTGTGTGTGTGTGTGTGTGTGTGTGTGTGTGTGTGTGTGTGTGTGTGTGTGTGTGTGTGTGTGTGTTTGGGGATGTTATGCAAGTTAAGTTTAGTTGTGTTGAATATTTGCATGAATATTTGCTTGCAAGAATTAGAAGGAATTATTCTGATAATTATAATGGCACAATAGTGATACTGTATATGACATACTTTTTTGCAGAAAAATGGCATCAAACAACTCTTTTATCCTCCTTCCTGAAACTGAAGCCACGAGCAAAAATGACAAAACCACAGTGGATGTTGATGCTATTATGAACAACATCACAATTGTTTTTTACACAATCACTGTATTTTTGGGCACTATTGGAAATGCGGTGGTCATCTGGATGTCCGGATTCCGTCTAAAAGCCAACGTCACCAATGTCTGGCTGGTCAACCTGGCTGTAGCAGACCTGATTTTCTGTCTCACTCGTGTTACTTCATTGATTAAGAAACTCTTCTATGAATTTTGGCCCTTTGGCTGGTTTCTCTGCAAGTTCAATGGATTCTTCAAGTACGCCAATATGTTCTGCAGTGTTTTCATCCTGGCCATCATTAGTCTGGATCGGGCAATTTGTGTTTGGCAACCAGTGTTCAGCAGGCAGCGGAGAACTGTATGTGCAGCTAGACTCATTAGCGTTGGGGTTTGGACAGTGGCAGTGATCTTCAGTGCACCATATTATGTGTACCGACAAGTGTATATTGGAAAGAAGAACTTAAGCAAGTGCTCCATGGAGGTAAAAAAAAAAGCTTTTCTATTTACTGACAAAGAGACAATAGACAGAAAATAGTTGTTTTTAAATATAATTTTTTATTCTTTGTTCTTTGGGGTTCATTTTAATAGTCATTAAAGTCATTAAAATTTCTGCCCATTTGTTAGTTAAAGGGGTAGTGGAAGCTTAGTGGTTAAGATGTTGCAATACTGGTCTTAACCCTCAATTGCTAAGCTATGTATAAAACATTTGAGATTATCTGTTCACGTATTTTATTTAATTTCACAGGTGCCACAGATATCTGAAGCTGACAACAGAGTTAAGATGGCCTTGTACAGTATTCGCTTCTTATGTGGATTTTTGTTGCCTTTCCTCATCATCCTGACCTGCTATGTACTAGCTGGTTTAGGAATACGGCGAACACGGATCATTCGCAAATCACGGCCCCTTCGAATTCTTTTGGGATTGGTCTGTGCATTCTTCCTGTGCTGGGGGCCTTACCACTTTCTCCTATTGGTCAAAATGGTTGACAGCAAGAGCCAAGCAGTAAAAGTGGGCCTGCCCATAGCTAAGGGTATAGCTTATTTCAACAGCTGTGTTAACCCAATTTTGTACTTCTTTATGGGGCTGGACAAGAGACTGCGCTTTAATCAAAGCCTGTCTCGGGTCTATGCTAGAGCCCTAGCTGAAGACTTTGAGGTACAAACTTCACAGTCTAAAGATTGCACAGGAACAATGGATGCCACTGCAGAAGCATTGCAAGAGTCATAGTGGCAGGGAAGTAGATGTTTGTAAGAATGGTTGAAAAAAATCTACACAGTAATTGGAAGAAGAAAAAACATCAGTTTATACATATTAGTTATGTTTTTAATGTACCTTTCATTTCCAATATTATACCTGTACGTACAATATTTGCTGAAGTTCATGGTTTATTCATTTTAAATAATGCATTAAGTAATAACAGTTAAGAAAACATTCATTTAAAGTATTGCCAACAACAAGATTTCAACATTATGTCTAGGAATAATAACTAGTTTTACAAACAATGCTTAATTTAATTCTTATTAGGATATATTATATTTTGATAATGCTCATGGGCAAGTTTGTTCAAAACAATATTTAAAAAAATAATAAGAAAGACACTGAGACTGACATCAAGGACCCCATAAAACGTATATAAAGTTTGTTTTCTTGATTTAAAATTTAAATTGATATTTATCCTTAACGTGCAAGCCAGAGGCAACAGTGGCAAGAAAAATATACCAAGAGATGATATGATGAACAACTCTTCAGAGGAACCAGAGTCAAAGGGGAAGCTACAGAGTGTGATTAAATAATTTCCTTAAACAACTATATCTAGTCAAGTGGAACTTTGTAACCAGGAGCTTTTGAGCAACTTGTACCAGTGTGATTTCTAAATTCATTAAAGATTTAACATAAATTTAATAAAGTACTTCCTGCCAAAGCCAGCAAATATTCATAGATGGAGACCCTAACATTGCAATCAGCAGTTCAAAGCCACTGCCATGGTCTCCAAGTGGTACTATCCACAGCAGTACCATAAATATCTAGGTAGTCTACTTGGGGCTGTCCTCAGCAGTAGTGAACACTTTGAAAGATTTCAACCAGAAGTAGGACATCAGGATGGATCAAGCAGGCCCGAAGAGATGAAATGTCAGGGAACTTCAGAGATCAGGAGTAGTTTGTGTAGCTTAAGAGAGAGAGAGAGAGAGAGAGAGAGAGAGAGAGAGAGAGAGAGAGAGAGAGAGAGAGAGAGAGAGAGAGAGACTTAGGACTTTTGAGTGTCGTTTATTTTAACAATCTATGTGTTGAATTTGTCAGCATTTTTAAACATCTACATGTGAATTTAGACAAATAATTACATAAATAAATAAAGTAATAAATAAACATGTACGTAAAAAATATACATATATTTTACTTAATAAGAAACTCCCAGTCAACTACTAAAAAATACCATCTTAAAAGAAATGCAGTAAAAAGTTTTATTTTCTTTTCAACTCTGGTGTGAAAAACCATTCATCATTTGAAAAGTAGCACACAGCTTCCCCATAGTACCAAATCTTTTGGAATTTTCCTAGGTCCTTCATGCATTTATAAAAGCTGAAATACACAAAGATGATAGTTTTTACCAGTCTCTTAAGGCATTCACTACATTCCAGGGGTTTCATTACCACGATGTAAAGTGGGCGTGTTTCCGGAGGTCTTCGAAAAACACCCTTGTTCAAAAAAAAGAGCATACTACAAAGGACAAAACAGTCTTAAAGATAGATTTATTTTAGAAATCAAATAAACAACCGTTGGGGGCAAGGTGGCTTAGTGGGTAGCATGTTCGCCTCACACCTCCAGGGTCGGGGTTCGACTCCCGCCTGTGTGTGCGGAGTTTGCATGTTCTCCCCGTGCCTCGGGGGTTTCCTCCGGGTACTTCGGTTTCCTCCCCCGGTCCAAAGACATGCATGGTAGGTTGATTGGCATCTCTGGAAAATTGTCCGTAGTGCGTGAGTGAATGAGAGTGTGTGTGTGCCCTGCGATGGGTTGGCACTCCGTCCAGGGTGTATCCTGCCTTGATGCCTGATAGCGCCTGAGATAGGCACAGGCTCCCCGTGACCCGAGGTAGTTCGGATAAGCGGTAGAAAATGAATGAATAATCAACCAAAAACTACGGTTATGGTTATGGTTAGGGTTAGATTATCACAAAGGCCACAAAACAACCTTAGGCCACAAAGGTTGCTTTTACATCATGTTGTGTGTTTTCTGACACTTTGCTTCTTCTGCTGATGTAGATGATGATTTTTCTTGGCCAAAAATAAAATTAATCAGCTGACATTTGAACCTTTATTTTCTTGTGTATTTAAAACCAAGGATAAAAACTAATGGAGTAAAGGAAACATTTAAATGTTTAAAAAATCTTGATAAAAGTCTAGAGGTCATAAAAGCATGAAACACTGTCTCCCTCTGTAAACAACAAGGACACTCATGTGTAACTTCTGGATTTAAAATACATATAAAAGTGTTTACAGAGATGATGCTATGCAGTATTCTCCACTGCAGGTCACCTGCTTTTTTATTTAATGGAGGTTTGTACAAAGTTCACCACTCTGGCTTTACATCATGTTTCAGGCCAAAGACACTGCACCAGGGTGTATCTTCCCCCCATCTAGCCATTTCTTGTTAAACACTTTGACACATAGTTGGTAGAGACTCTTACCAGAGTTTGTATTAAGATTTGCTGTTGTTGACTCGCCCTCTTCCAGAAGGGGTCTGGAGACCTCTGACAAGTTGAGTATGATGTCCAAGACTTGATGGGACTCACCTCTCTCTGGGCTGACCACCCCAGTACAATAGTCCCTTAGCTGCATGCGCTCCTCTGATGTGAGTGTAGACTTCCAACGCTGTAAAAGCTGTGTGACCACTCGAAAAGACTTCACCCCTAGCCGTGTTGCTATGTCCTTTGGGTGAGTGAGTCAGGTCCTACCATCTCCACAAGCTGCCTCAGTGTCACAATCTTTGAAGCTATGAAGAGTTTTGTAAAGGCTGGAGAAATCCTGCTTGTTACATCTGGTCGAGCGCACTGTATAAGAGGTTCGTCCAGGAGCCAGCAAAGTGATGAGCAGCCCCTTCTCTGCACTCTGAAATGGTTAAAAACTTTAAAAAGTCCTTGGTAAAAAGCAGGTAATCTGGCTAGATTAAAACATTTAGTGTCTATTAAAAACAGTGACGTGTCCAAACCCCATCCTCCTACCATGTGCAGTATTCTGTTGGCCACTGCTCACAACTTTTGACACTTTTTCATTGTAACTTTGAACCTATAGTTCGGTTCATTTGGTCCGGACCAAAAGCAAAAAATTATACATTGTAGCTTTTTAGCAGTTTTTGGTTCCTTTTCACACCACACTGATTGTTCTGTTCCGCACCACTTGAAACTAACCAAAATGCAGTCATGTGATAACATCCACATCACTCATTGGCCACATGTCTTTGAGCGTATTTCCTAAACTGCTTCTTGATTGGTCAGAATAAACGTGCGTGAAATTTCAACGGAACTCTGGAAGTAAACAAAAAGAGGAAAATACAGGAAAATACAGCATACAGTACACCATGGAGAGACGACTGCGCGCTGCAATTATGTTTGTGGTTGTAATCTACTACATCGCTTGTATACAGTATTCTATGCAAAGTCTTAATTTTCAGAATGAAGCGCGGATGCGGCTTGAAAATATCATTTTAATGCACTGCAAACGGAGAAGACGCATTGCAAGACACTTCAGGAGGCGGCGAGCATTACTTTTGCGAAACTGTGACAAGCTTATCTTCCAAAAATATTGCCAACGACCCACTACGGCAGCTGGTTTAGTCCAAAATGCGCAATACTTTTTGCAGTTAGGTCTATTCGATCTCGGACCCTGTTCTCACCACAAACGAACCGTACCAGAGTTCATTTGAAAGCGTACCGAGACCACCTCTTCAAGGAGGTCTCGGTACGCTTGTTTGGTCCGCTTTTGGTGCGTACCAGAGTTTGATTGCTGCATTCTCACCTGCCCAAACGAACCGCACCAAATGTGCAATCGAATTCTGGTACGATTCAACCGAACTAAACAAGGCAGGTGTGAAAGCACCCTTAAACTCATGGTATCTTAAGTATGTAACCTAGTGAGCCAGCGTCAATGTATTCAATGCTAGAGATTTAAGCACTTATGTACATCACTCTGGATAAGGGCGTCTGCCAAATGCTGTAAATGTAAATATAAATGTAAATGCTCTCCATGCGAGGGTCCCTGAGCCTGTAAGGTGTCTCTGCAAGAACTGAAGATGAAACGCCACAGTCCTACTGGACAAATTATTTAGTCCTTGGGTTCCATGGGTGAGTATAAAATGCTTTATGGTAGCCAGTGCAGTTTGTCCCAAAAAAAAGTCAAACATCATGGCCTGCAGATCTGATAGCAGTTGTGGAGGGGATCATTGCAGGCCAGCTTGTGCCATAGCATTGAGGCAGCAAGATTATTCACTACCAGCATTCTGCATATATTCAACATTTTTGGGACAAGCCATTTCCATTTAATTAATCATCTTTTATTTTCTCACTTACACCTTCCCAGTTTTTCTTTATACATGTACTGTCTCCCAGGTAAATATTTTGAACCCACCAAGTGTCCATGTTAGGTGGTCTGGGAGACATGCTTCCCCACCCTTCCAATCCCTAATTAAAATGGCTTCACTCTATTTCACTTCACTTTTGCAGATGATAACAGGTAAAACCTTTTATAATATCTATAATGTCACTTATGGTATCAATGTCTCTCTGTCCATTTACCATAACAGCAACATCGTCTGCATATGCTGATACACAGTATTGGGTAGTAAACCTTGGTATTGATAAACCAGTAATTTTACTTCTTATCTGGCATAAAAATGGTTCTATGGCTAGGGCATATAGCATGCCAGACAGAAAGCAGCCCCACCTGATACCACGATACCCTTTAAAAGGTGCACATAAACCACTGTTAAGTTTCAGTATGCTCTCAATGTCACTGAACAAAACCTGGATCATGGCCATAAAACCTGATTTGAACCCAAAAGTCTCTAGCACCTTCCACAAGTACTGGTGTTCAACCCAGTCATAAGCCTTTTCCTGGTCCATAAAAATAAGGACCAGTCTTCAACCCCAATAGTCTAGGGACGTCCAAAATGTCTCGAATCAGATGTACATTATCGTGAATTGATCTGCCAGGCACACAGCATGTCTGGTCAAAATGGATGACTTGCTCCATAACCTTCCCCAGTCTTGTTGCTAATGCTTTTGAGAGCACTTTGCAGACTGTGCATAGTAGTGAGTCAGGGCACCAGTTCCTCAGGTCAGTATGATCACCATTCATCGGTAGTAGGGTAAGGACTGCTCTGTGACTGCTTAGTGGCAGCCACCCTTCATTTGTAATTGCCTTCAGCACTTCCAGCATGTCCTGCCCTAACACTGACAAGAAAGCTTTGTAGAACTCTACCCAAAGCCAATCAATTCCAGGTGACAACCCATTTTCCATGCTGCTTAGAGCAGCCTCTAACTCCTCAATGATCTCAAAATTTCAAAACAATCTCCTGCGATTGAAATATACCAGCCTGTAATTGTGCATCAACGTTTGTGCCTCTATAGTGAAAATGATTCAAAATTTCTATTTTTTTAAACTAAACAATGAGGCATTTTTGTATATAAATAAGGTTTATTATACCAAATATAAATTTTTTTTGCAAAATATATGTTAATTGTCATGACACGGGGTAAAGAAGCGGACCCAAATGCAGGATAGCCAAATCAACAGGGTTTAATAACGAAAGGACATGAAACAACACACGGACTAGAGACAGGACAAAGACAACAGTAGATTCCACGATGCACAAGGCAACGCAGCACAGTTAAATAGACACGGTGATCACAATAGGAAACAGGTGTGTAGACAGGGAGGAGCAGATGAAGGCGGGGCAGACACGTGACGAGGAAGGTAAACAGATGCACGTGGCCAAAGTCCGGGCTGAGTCATGACAGAGACCTCCCCCCCAAGGCGCGGCTCCCAGCGAGGCACGTGGGGGGAGCAAGGCACATGGTGAGGCAGGTGGGGGGAGCAAGGCACACGGCGAGGCAGGTGGGGGGAGCAAGGCACAAGGCGAGGCAGGTGGGGAGAGCAAGGCACACGGCGAGGCAGGTGGGGGGAGCAAGGCACACGACGAGGCAGGTGGGGGGAGCAAGGCACACGGGAACGAGCGACGTCCAGAGCCGAGCAGGGGGAACAAGCGACGTCCACAGCCGAGCAGGGGGAACGAGCGATGTCCACAGCCGAGCTGACAGGCCGAGTGCTACCCCCGACGCACCATGGCCAGTCCGACCTCTCAGGAACCAGGAACGGGGAGGGAGGGAGGGAGAAAATCCATAGAAGCAAAAAATATGGGCCTGCAACACCCCCCACGAACAGGAAGTGGGGCAACGTCCTCCACGGAAACTAAGTGTGAAGCGACGCCCCCCATCGGACAAATGCGGGGCGATGTCACAGGACACCGAAAAAACAAAACAAAACTCGGGCTGGCGACATGGCCCGCAACCCGGAAGTGAGGCGGCGCCCCCCGCGGAGAAACCGAATGCAGAGCGGTGTCCCTCACCGAAAAAAAATGCGGACTGATGTCACCAAACCCGCGAAGTCCAGGGGGAAAAAACAAAAATGCTCCCACGATAAGCCGGTCCAAGCACTGCTATCCTGCTGGGTCCTTGTGTGGTGGAATCTTCTGTCACTACATGGGGTAAGGAAGCAGACCCAAACGCAGGATAGCCAAATCAACAGGGTTTAATAACAAAAGGACATGAAACAACACACGGACTAGAGACAGGACAAAGACAACAGTAGATTCTGCGATGCAAAAGGCAAAGCGGCACAGTTAAATAGACAGGGTGATCACACTAGGAAACAGGTGTGTAGACAGGGAGGAGCAGACGAAGGCGGGGCAGACACGTGATGAAGAACGTAAATAGATGCACGTGGCCAAAGTCCGGTCTGAGTCATGACATTAATATGTTGGAAACAAGTTAAAAAAAATGGCTATCATATATAGTTCATTTTTTATAAGCAGTCAAAACAGACAAGGTCAAGTAGACTCGGCGCTCCTAATTTGCATAGGAGGAAAATATAAGGGTTAAATATTGTTTTGGACAAACATGACCATGACCATTAACAAGATATAATATATCCTAATAAAAATTAAATTAAACATTGTTTGTAAAACTAGTTATTATTTATTTTACAATCGTTTCTAGACATAATGATGCAATCTTGTTGTACTTTAAATGAATGTTTTCTTAACTGTTATTACTTAATGCATTAGTTAAAATACACAATAAACTTCAGCAAATATTGTACACAAAGTTGGAAATGAAAGGTACATTAACAACATAACTAACATGTATAAACTGATGTTTTTTCTTCTTCCAATTACTGTGTAGCTTTTTTTCAACCATTCTTACAAACAGCTACAGTACTTTCCTTCCACTATGACTCTTGCAATGCTTTTGCAGTGTCATCCATTGTTCCTGTGCAATCTTTAGACTTTAAAGTTTGTACCTCAAAGTCTTCAGCTAGGACTCTAGCATAGACCCGAGACAGGCTTTGATTAAAGCGCAGTCTCTTGTCCAACCCCATAAAGAAGTACAAAATTGGGTTAACACAGCTGTTGAAATAAGCTATACCCTTAGCTATGGGCAGGCCCACTTTTACTGCTTGGCTCTTGCTGTCAACCATTTTGACCAATAGGAGAAAGTGGTAAGGCCCCCAGCACAGGAAGAATGCACAGACCAATCCAAAAAAAATTCGAAGGGGCCGTGATTTGCGAATGATCCGTGTTCGCCGTATTCCTAAACCAGCTAGTACATAGCAGGTCAGGATGATGAGGAAAGGCAACAAAAATCCACATAAGAAGCGAATACTGTACAAGGCCATCTTAGCTCTGTTGTCAGCTTCAGATATCTGTGGCACCTGTGAAATGAAATAAAACACGTGAACAGATAATCTGTTTTATACATATCTGAGCAATTGAGGGTTAAGACCAGTAGTCCAAAACCCCAAAGAACAAAGAATAAAAAAATGATAGTTGAAAACACATATTTTCTGCCAGTAAGAAAATTTTACCTCAATAGAGCACTTGCTTAAATTGTTCTTTTCGGTATACACTTGTCGGTACACATAATATGGTGCACTGAAGATCACTGCCACTGTCCAAACCCCAACGCTGATGAGTCTAGCTGCACATACAGTTCTCCGCTGCCTGCTGAACACCGGTTGCCAAACACAAATTGCCCGATCCAGACTAATGACGGCCAGGATGAAAACACTGCAGAACATATTGGTGTACTTGAAGAATCCATTGAACTTGCAGAGAAACCAGCCAAAGAACCAAAATTCATTGTAGAGTTTCTTAATCAATGAAGTAACACGAGTGAGACAGAAAATCAGGTCTGCTACAGCCAAGTTGACCAGCCAGACATTGGTGACATTGGCTTTTAGACGGAATCCGGACATATAGATGACCAGAGCATTTCCAAAAGTGCCCAAAAATATAGTGATTGTGTAAAAAGCAATTGTGATGTTGTTCATCATAACATCCACTGTGGTTTTGTCATTTTTGGTGATTTCAGTTTCAGGAAGGAGATTGAAGGTGTCTGCAGTGAAGGTGTCTGCAGGTGTCATTCTGGAAAAGAAAGAATGAAAGCATTATATGTTGCATTTTATGACTTTTCTAAGCAATAAGTTTGCTTTTTTTTTTACCCTATTTCCTTAAAGAATGTAACTAAATTTCTTATCTGCCATAGGATGATATCCCCACCCACACATCATGATTTTCTTTCCTTTAATATAACACAATTTCCACTTCTCCAAGCCTGACAGTGCCTTACTCAATGTCTGTTGTAAAAAAAGACCTGCAACCCTTTCACCCCTCCAAATACAGAACTGGAAAAAATAGCAGCATGATGCATGTTATACTTCATCTGAAAACTCTATTTTAACTTGATTAGCTTCTTCACGTTTATAATCTTTATGAGTTTATCTGAAGAGCTATTTTGTTTATTTCTTTATTTCTTTATCCCATTATGTGGATTTCTGCATGATTTAATGTCTACTAGAACTTCCTGATATCTTCTAAACCATAATGAACTTACGGTTAGTAGTGAATATTTGGGGATCTATTGTTTCCTATAGACTTAAAGTTTGGCTGGATGTTTTGCAGCTTTATGGTTGGTTTTGTCAGATCACAGTAATAAAACTTCAAAATACATCATGACAAAGCAAAAAAAAAAACCCCAACAACAGGTTACCTAACAAAAATAAATTCCAAAGTTATCACAAACCTATTACACTGTTATAGGTATGGTTTTATTTACTAGTACTGTAGAGATGAAGGAGTGCTCATGGAATATTAGAGCCAGCGTTTTTTATCTCTTACAGTCTGTTTGCACAGTTGATGAATTAACATTGTTTCTTCACTGAAATTGTTCTAGCTCTAAATTTCTAATAGCAGTTATCTATGCAAATCTATAAATTATCTAACACTTTAGAATAATACATCCAAGTAGATATTGACATAAGGATCTTACCTGTTAGTTTTGTTGAAGTTGTTGCTAAACAAAAAAAAAGCATTACCAAGTGGTGTAGATGTATAAATGATACTTTACCACTTTACCTAGTATGGATCTATATTTATGACATGCTGAAGACAATTAATATACTCAAGTCTTACATCCTCTTCTCTTTTTGTTAAAAATGGGAGGTGACACAATGACAGCTCCTCCCATCTACCTAATATCTAATTAACTTCTATATACATTGCATACAATGGCATCCTATAAACTCTGTCTTTTTTCTAAGATTCAACATTTAGCACTCCATTGTGAAACTGTTATGTAGTCTATAATGCTCGTTTTCATCACTACTACAACTACTGTACTATAGCTACTGCTGCTTAAAATAATGTCAATGTAACAATAGTTCAATTAATTTTTTTTACTTTAATGCTTATAACAATGGATAATCTCTATTATCAAACAAAACAAAAAGATAATAACAAAAGATAATCTCTATTATCTTTAGAGAAGATAAAACCTGATTTAGATTTATTTGGATTTGTACCTATTTATCCCTGCAAGCCTGAGGTGAGGAAAAACTCCCTTAAATGGAAAAGGAAGAAACCTTGAGAGGAACCGGACTCAAAATTGAACCTCATCCTAATTTGGATGGAGTGTGTGATTATAAACTGTTATAAACACCAGATAGTGTTATTATGAATAATGTCCTTTCTACAGTCAGATACAGTCAGTTGGAGTTGTGTAACAAGGAGTTCCTGAGAAACTCATAAATTAGCTTGTCATCTGAGTCCATTTTAACACCAACTCATCCGTGACGAAGCTTTCACATACTCAGTGATGGAGGTCCAAAATGTAATTTCGTTTGTTGATTAAAAGGTTGTTCTCCTCAAAGTCCTCATGGGCTCGGCATCTTCTCTTCAGATGTCCGAAATCTCCATGATCAAAATCCAAATGGACAATCACTAGATGCCTATGATGGGCAGAAAAAAGAAGCAAGTGGAGAGTAATTAGCGTAGCTAATAGCGTAGTTTATAGTATTAGCATAGGATGTGTATGCCTGGCTAAAGAGATATGTCATTTTTAACAACAACAACAACAACAACAACAACAACAACAACAACAACAATAATAATGTTGTTTAAATAAATATAAAATAATTTAATAATAGTTTACTATATAATAATATGAATCGTTTTATTAATAATTATTAATAAAACAAATAATAATATTAATAATTATATACAACTTTTTTTAAGCAAGCCCAATAATAGGTATAAGGGAAAGTTAGGGCTAAAAGAATGCAGAAACAGGAAGTGCTTTATCAAGTGTTGCAATGATGATTAGAGGTTCTGATCTGCTGTCCTAATTTCTCAATAACTTCATTAGGTATCTGAAGTAGCTATGAAAGTAGGAGTCCCTCATTGTGTCACTAATTTAAAAAATAATACCTGAAGGTCTATAATCATAGACTAGAGAGAGACTAGAACTGATACTAGATACTAGAAACTGGTACACATATATGCTGCCCTCTAGAGTGATAAGAGATGATGTGCAGATTTCATTTTTATTGAAATCAATCCTTTATTTTTAACACATATACATTACAGCACAGTGAAATTATTTCTTCATAGAGGTTGGGGCCAGAGCACAGGGGCAGCTAGGATACAGTGCCCCTGAAGCAGGGAGGGTTAAGGGCTTTGCTCAATTGCCCAACGGTTGCACCTCAGGAGTGTTGGAGATTGAACCTCAAACATCTGATCAACTACTTGAGCTACCACTGCTAAACTGCTAAACTGCGTTAATATTCATACTTCACACTTGATTCTGATTCTGTGATTGTTGCTTTTGCATGTGATACAGATACAGATTTTATATCTCACATATTTCATATCACCATCATATTCACTATTTTGTTCAGCCTGTGTTACTGTGTAGAGGGCAGAGGACATCCAGAAGCTACTTGAAATTTCATAATGTTGCATGTTACCTTCTTGAAATGCCACTCTTTATTTTAAGGCTAAATTTCCTCAGATTATCTTGATAAAAGCGTAACAGTGTTTACTTTCTATATTTTGAAACATTATCTTTCATCTCATGGTCTACAGTCATTTTTTGGCTAATTTTACTGGCCATTTTGTACCACAACAACCAACACTGCATCATAATTGAATCAAACTCTGTCTCATTCATTGCTGATCTTTTGTGCTTTATGGACTGCCAGAAACTTCCACAGTTACTTGTTCATTTCAGATTATTGTCATATGGTAAAGAGCAACAAGAAACTATTGGGCAGTTCTGTTGAAAAGTTGTTTTACTTTGCTTTTCTGGATTTGGTAGCTGCTCCTTTTTATAGTGAGATCTGGTGATTTTTGCAAGTGTAATGGACAAGAGAAGGTCCATCTGCATCCTGCAGATCCATGCTAAGATTAAAGCTTACACAAGATAACATGGGCAACCTGAGCACATGGGATAAACGTAGCCTCAGCGATGTCATATTTAAAAAAATACATCCTCCGTTGCAAGGCTAAGCAGACTCATCTTCTTCCTCGTCAGGAATACAGTGTCATTTCTATGAGGTCCTTGCTGCACCAAAAAAACTTTTTACAAACATTTGGCTCTGTAGCAACTAAGGCTAAGGGATAGCTGCTGCCTGGAGTCCGAGTTTGACTCTGAGTTTTGACTCCATTAAAAAGTCTGTATTTCTTAAAAAAATATATAAAATAAAATTCTGCTATGGTCTAGGAGAGGTCCTTTATGTCTAAGGTAAGTTAACACCTGACAGTTGAGTTGTGTCAAAGCACAATTGAGGTAGAACATTACGAATTAACTGAGAAGTGGTATTTGAATGACAAAATGATGGCGAATTGGCCTTTGTTATTTGGGGAAGAACATGTCTCCTCAATCCATAGGTCATGGCTGTCAGTCAACAAGATTTGGTGCATTAAAAAATGGGCCTACTGCAGAGAGTCGTATACTATGGCGAGATATCTAAAAGAATGCATGAAAGAGATCCATGCTGAAAAAAGGACTTTCATAGTCTCCTAAAATATAACGCACCGCCACTTCTTCAGTTTGGCCCCCAATCATGACATGTGGCAGATGTCCATTTCCAGAGAGACCTACATTAATCTCATTTATACGGTTGAGTAATTGAGGGCCTTGTTCAGGTGCCTTATTTAATTGGTTATAGTAAGCCTTGTGGTACAACATGTTCCTGTGGCTTTTGGGGACCAACAACTGGATGACTGCATTAACCGTCTTTAATAGTAACAATTCTGGAAAAGCTGGCGCCATCACAGCCTTTACGCTACTGATCCCCGAGACCTGTTTAAATGCAAATCAAATCAAATTTTACTGATTACTCGCACAACCATATACAGTACATTGTGAATTGAGATACAATTCATAACTATCCAGTAAAGGATTTTTACATGCATACAGAATTTACTTATAAATATATAAATGGAAAACGTGGTATAATGTGCATTTGCAGGTGCAAGTTGCAGTGAAAAATCGAACAGTATAATGAATATCTTGCCATTATGATGGATATGCCGTGTGTTTTACGTATGCCATGTGGAATGACAGGAATGTGTTACTTAAAGTTGTTGAATGATTTTTTTTCCAGCAGGAAATCCACGAGAGTATTGGGAAGAGGAGGCCGTCTGCACCATGAGGCAATTCTAGCAAATGAGTCATGAAAATGAAAGCGGGCCTCCTGGCATTTTTCCCTCTTCATGGTCATTATGTTACTCAGATGCCAGAGACAAGCAATTTAGAATAAAAACACTTTCTTATTTCATGGCTTCCAGACAGAAATATTCATTTTATTACCTTATAGGTGGTACCTGATATTCTGTTTCATAGTTCGTTCTCTTTGGATTAGCTCTTTGGATTTTTCGGACCATGAGCCATTCTATCATAATTCAACTTTTCTACAGAGCTGCAGAGGATAGCAAAAAAAAAAAAAAAAAAGAAAGAAAGAAAGAAAAATAAGACTTGCTGAGTCATTGTTACACACTGTCTTTTGGAAACCCCCCCCCCCCCCCCCACTTGGCCTCTCCCTCTCAAACATTCCACACATACCATAATATTAGTGGGAAGCAAAGTCGGGGGAAAATGGGATGCCGAAAATGGGAATCACCTCTTTATTCCTCTCTGTAGGTGGGCATACATGAACTTGTGTAGATACATCAGTGGTAGAAGAATTACTGTTTTAGACTCATGGTATCTTAAGTATGTAACATAGTGAACTAGAGTTAATAAAGAGTAAGAATGTAAGAAATAGCTCAGGAATTTATTTTAGCAAATCTCGATGAAAACTGCTCAGAATAACAAACCCACTCCATCCAAATCTGCCACCCTGCGAATTTCACCCAAGGAATTAACATACACAGGTTTAAATCGACAATAATAGTCAGAGACATTAGGCAATATACAAAATTGTCAAACAATACAACATTGTGTTCATGACACAGCGGTCCACCGAACGTGACGTATTCCAGGTAGCACGCATGCTTCCTTTCGATTGGCTAAAACACCAAACAATAACCAGAGAGTCAATCGCTAAACCTGCCACAAACATATTTATCTGGAATTGTTTTAAAACTTGACTGGTGCTGAATAGAAATTGATATGATTCTTGTTGTTGATAAAACTGTTTTGCTCTCTGCTTATGGAAGATAAGCTGAATACACAAGCACTGTTAAGAGTTTTTACACTTTTATTACTGTTATTGTCAGGTTCAAAATAAACATGTTATTTCAGTATTTTTGTTGGGATTTTAAGTATGTCAAACCCAAATTTAGAGTTTTTTTTCTTTTTCTTTTTTTTGGAACTCGTACTATGTAAAAGATAAAAATTTGTTAAAAGTTATGTGAAGAAAAGATAATTAGTTGGTAGAGCTGTGTTCAGATTTCAGGTTGAAATTTCAGTGACCAAAGGCTACAGGTCCTGACAAGTTGAGTTTGAACTGTCACACAACAATGATGTCTGTGTTTAAGTGATGACATCACAGGAGCGATTCAGGAAAGTCTGATGCTAACATCAGTGTCAGCCGCAGCAGGGTTAGGACTCACTGATGAACATAGCAGACGTCTGAGTTATTCTAAAAAAAAAATGCATGTGCGAACTTGTCTAAGGTTGTACACAGTGTGAGTCATACAGTTGTGGAGGTAACTGGGAAATTTACTCTTGAAAATAATTATTCATTTGGACCTACTGTAGCTGCTAATAATAACCCACAGTTCACCCTGTTCACTGACTTCATAATTGAGATGAAGGCTTTTCTACTCAACACAATAAATAGTGGGTTATAATTTCTCATAAGCCAAACTTTCATCTTGTCAGAGGATCACTGGTGTGTACGCAATATGCTAGAAGCTCTATACCGTGTCTTGTAGCCCAGTAGTAAAGATGTTGGACTCCCATTCAGAATGTTGTAAGGTCAAATCCCAAGGCTGTCAATGTTGGGCCCCAGAGCAAGGCACTTAATGCTCAATTGTGTAAAAGAAGATGAAAAAAACAATGTAAATCTCTGTGGATAAGGGTACAGGAAATGTACAGAAATGCAAAGAAGCTCCACCAGCTTTCTGATCAGCCTGTGATTTGATTTTGTTTCTTCCACTGTTTGTTTATTTTTAGAAAATGGCAATTGATATATTAAGAGCAATTGGAATGCCTCACAAGACTAAAACCCAACCTTGTTCTTCCCTGCGAAGTGAGCTCCAGCACAGCAAGTTAAACTTAATCCCAGAAATGCAGGCTAATGAATGTTGAGAAAAAAAGGAACTGACATGTTTCCTTCACAACGTTCCTTTAAACCTTCACAATGAATAATTTTATTAAATGTGTTTTTTAAATTTATTTTTTGTATTTTATTATTATTATTATTATTATTATTATTATTATTATTATTATTATTATTATTATTATTATTATTATTATATAAATTTTTGTGCACAGTATCCAGTTTCCAATTTCCAAATTCAAACACAATATACAGCTAAAACTAAACCAATAATAAATGAGTGATTAGTTAGTTTACAAGAGAGATGCTTCCGTATTGAAACATGGTTCAAATTCTGGCTGAAACTGTATACTGTACAATAAAATGAATTGGATTTCTGAGTCTCCAGTCACTTCCTGAGCAATTCACAGGCTGCATCTAACCCCGAACAGCACTGTCCTCCTCAGTACTCTTATCAGCCTTTATGTTAAACAAAAATTCAGTGGGGAAACAAAACAGAGAGAGAGAGAGAGAGAGAGAGAGAGAGAGAGAGAGAGAGAGAGTGTGTGTGAGTGTGGGTGTGTGGGTGTGTGTGCGTGTGTGTTGAAATATCAGGCTGATGTGTCACAGGGTGTCGAGTAGTCGATGCGTGGATGAGGAAGACAGAGAGCAGTGAGACAGGGAGCCTGTGGCATGTGTTTGTAAGAGGAAGAATGAAAGAGTTGCTTTTAACCAGTTTTTAATTACCATTTGATTTGTTTTTGCTCTCATATTTTCTTATATCTCTCAATGTGTTCCATTAATTAGTAAATGTTCTACAGATTTCTTATGTGCACTGCCAGACTATCATCCTGTCACTTTATGTACGTATGAAATTATTTGTGTGTGTGTGTGTGTGTGTGTGTGTGTAGCCCAATGAGAGATGTGTTGTTAAAGATGTGTAAGCTTTTTTCATGCTGTAACGCAAGACTTAATTACATTAAAAATACAAATAATTTTACCTAATCTGTACAATTGTGTTAATCTGTATATGATCACCTCCAAACATGGCCATGACTAGAGCACGTACGCATAACGTGATATTTTGCAGAAATAACCTCTTTAGAATGGATACTTTTATAAAAAAAAATAACAATAATAAAAAAGATTTGAAAAGTGATGAGTTGAGTTCTTTGAAAGACTAGAATATGAATATATATATATATATATATATATATATATATATATATATATATATATATATATATATATATATATATATATATATATTGGTCTGGGGGATGTGTGTGGGTGTACTTTTTTGTGAATGAACCGTATGAGTCAGAGCAGAAGAGTGTGTCATAGTCATACTATAAATGGGGACTCTTACACTACTCTAAACATTTAGCTGTGTGATAGATTGTGCGTGCCCTTCACAGTCCCTGTTTACTGAGTGTTTGGGATAGCCATGAAATGTAAGTTTATTTTGTATCCTCTATATGATTCCATGTTGATTCTATTATGACACTATTTGGTCTCATGAGAGAAGAGTTTGATACAACACTGTCATACCTAATATTTTTAATGAAGTGCTCTACTATTCAAAGTAAACTGTAAATGTGTTTTTTTTTCCTGCTACATATGAAAACCAGTTATAAAAATCTGTCCAGACATCCAGGAATTTGTTTTATTTAATTGCAGATTTTTTGGATGACTTTCTGGATTATACAATACTGTAAATATACTTAGAGATAGAAATTTCTAGCCACAGGAGCTTTAAATAATATTTCTAGAATGAATTCAGACTGCATTGTGCTTTTGAAAACAATTACTTCCAAAGCAATGAGTGGACTTTCACTGAAAACTGTTTGTGTTGCATTACATAGAATTTGACCTTTCAGTGTGACAGCATAATGACTCAGAACCTGATTATCAATGACTATTTCATCTTAGGGTTCTTTTGAGTTTTAATCTGAAGAGCACTGTTGGTGTTTGGGCTAATTTGCATCGTGTTAATCACAAAACCAATCAAAAGAGTCCATGTGGTATATGAACAAATTTGTTTAATTGTATAGAATAGGTTGTAGTCAAGATCTACTTTCACTTGATGGCTAGCGCTTTCTCAGAACTGTGTGGAGAGAGGTGAGAAGCTGTTATCACTTCATCATCACAGGAAGGGGATTGTTTAATTCCTGAGAAGTAGAGGCAGATTGCTTGCTTTAAAGGCCACAGGAAATAACACAGACAAGAGTTTGTCAGACAATTAGATCTTACAGTTAGGTCAACTAGGTTCTAGGAAAAATTTGAAATATTTTTTGTCTTATCTGTGAACATGCACTTACTGATGGCTGACAAATGGCTGAGTATAAAGAACACATTATTAGGCTAAGAATAGCAGAACAGAATCTATTAAACAATTATACCAATAAACTGTTACAGATTCAATCAGAGTTTCAGATTCAAGGCATGTCCTCATCATACTACGATGCCCTATGGCCCATTTGTGTTTAATGTTGCTAAAAACAGAGCCAGACATCAAACATGTCTGATGTTAGCATTAATTGTTTGTGCATGAGTTTCCTGGATGTTTGGCTTTATGGCAGTCTGGGAAGTCACAATGCAATTGAAGTGCTACTGAATCAGCAGCTTTGGTCTGAAATCCCCTGGTAGTGGTAATTTTCTCTATCATCTTAGTTGCATTACAAACTATAGTTCAGAAAGTACAAGATTTAGCAGACAGCCTTTTGTGGCATCTTGGCAGACCTGGGATTTGTGTTCCCAACCTTCTGAATGGTAGTCCAACACCTTTACCACTAGGCTGCAACATTACCCAAGATAAACGTTATCTGAAGAGGTCTGGTACAAATAATGGCCATTGTATTGCATTGTATTGTATTGTACTTTATTCTTAAAATAAAGATCCAGTTTGAACATTAAATAATCTATTTAACTTTGGTTAGAGGTCAGAGCTCTTGGGGCATCATTTGCATCATCATGCTTTCATTCATGCTTTATCAGAAAGAGCCACGTTTATTGACAGTCAAAAAACTGCACCTACACTGGTCCTTTACCGATAAGATTGGACACAACTGATATCTAGGGGAATATCCATCACTTGGTCTTCTTGCCAGATTTGAGACATTTGCAGTAAATTGATGATTGATAAAGAATGATGTCAGATTCATAAAAAAATCACTGAGTCATTTCCTTCTTCAGAAAACCATACTGTATGTAGGTCAAGAATGCTCGGAAGCAACTCAAGTCATTTTTTAGCCAAGTACATCCAGAAGTAAACTAAATTAAGAGTGTTGTAGCAGTAAATCTGTACCTTTAAAAAGACACACTGGGATTTGCTCAAGTATTTATTTTTTCTTTGGAACCGTTTGAAGGATTGGGACGCTTGCTCAAAAGGTGCTGAGCCAGAGTACATAAAAGGTCATTGTTGAAATGACATCATGTTGGACTGTACCAAAAAATTCCTTCTTGCCTTCCTCTACAGTACCAGGGTCAACCTCCTGCTTGTTATTTTTATTGCTATTGGTGGAAATTCCTGTCCTGACAGTGTCTCGTCCAACTCTTATGAAACGTCACAAGGATGGTTTGACAAAGCTGTTTCAGCAGATCTATTTGTTGAGAAGTGCAGCACATGAAGCTGTGGTAAGTTTTATTGCTAAATCTTTAGGAATCTGGTGCAAATGTTTTGTACAAGTCTGCATTCTGATCATTCCCAGGACCTAAATAGTGACTACCTACTTATCAAAAAAACAATGCCTGTGTATGTAACCCTCTCCAATCTCACTCACTAATTACTGTAAGTATCTGTAATTTGTCAGCATCATCTTGACACCAGTTTACCCTTCGAGCACAACTTTACATCTCTGCCTGCTTTAAACTTAAGGGCAAAAGACCTAGCAAAACTGAAGGTAAGACATCCCCTACTGTACATCATCTAAACATTTCATTTAAAAAGCTCACATAGAAATAAAACAGAATGCAAGGTACCAGCTATTACATTTCCAGACGATTTATTTCTGTTTGCTTTGTATAACTAGATGAACAGTATGATAGATTTTTAGTGCCAAACATATCTTCATTTTCATATCATTTTTTTCCATGTCATTTTAACACATTCTTTTTTTTACACCAAAAGGCAAACAGCACCCTTTCACAGCTTCATTCAGGCCTCCACTCTTTCAAGCTTCACTATGACTGGCTGCTGTACTGGCACAACCAGTCGGGTTTGGTGTCAGATAGAATCCAGAAAATTTCATATGCAATCCATTCTATCACCGTTTTCGCACAAAGTCTGGTAAGAGCTACAAGTCTTGAGAAACTGCTAAGTTTATTTAATACAGAACATTCAATATACAGCTATAATTTACAGGTAGAAGAAGTACAGGACAGTGCACATAGTCACCACTGTGTATTAGGGTATTATCACATCTTATCACTTCTTTCTCTTGTGTTTTTCTTTTTTTTTTTTTTTTTAAAGGATAAAAATTGGCTTTGAAATGAAAGTTCTTGAACTTGAAGCTTTCTACTCTCTCAGAACATTTATTCAAAGATAAATTGAGAGGTGCTTCTAGACCTGACCTTCTATGAGTTACAGCACCCAGCTAAAATTATGGTACATTTTTTAGTTGAACTGAAATGAATCCTTTTGTACATTAATTTAATTTTTTTTTCTTTTCAGACAGATTCTCCTGCACAAAATACATCTCTCTCTTTGCCTCCTCTTACATCTGCCTGGGATTTAAACAGTTCATCTGCAGTAATTCATAAGAGACTACTGAATTTCTGCAGCTGGTATCTTAGAGCTCTCCTGGTCCTCATTTCCCATGCTAACAGATGAAAGCAAGAAAAGACGCTCGCAAGAACATCAACGCAGCTAGAATTTTAACTGTGAAGATCTTGGATCTGGAAGACAGCGGCCAGTTATTTCTGCATTTGCTAATTTATGTACAAATTCCCTGTTTCTACAGTTATAGCAGATATGTCTCAAACAGATTTCACAGTTGACCAATTTTTTTCACAGCTGGCTTTTATTTATGTTTTTATTTTCCTAAAACAACTGTAATTTTTATATTTAATATTTAAGTGTATTTATTGAAGAATGTTTTGTTTACAGAATGAAGTACTTTCTAAGTTTTAGGAAGCACTTTATGTATTTTTATTTAAAGTGTACTTTTTATGTATACTTTATGAATACATTTATTTCTAAGATTTTTTTTAAAGCTTAAAAATAAAATGTGTTATTTATTTATTTCTAACAAAAAAATAATCATCAAACAAAAAAAGGCACTGGACATAAATTTGTGTGAAGGAAGTACGTCATGAAGACAGCATCTGAATGAATATGACAATACAGTAAAACACCAAATGAATCTAGAGTTATCTATCAGAATGATTCATTCTTCCAATAGGTTTAGTAATCAGGATGTTAGCAGGATGTAGATTAGATTGTAAGGGCTTAACAGTTCTCATTTAGTTTAAACTACAGCAATTACATCATGTTCTTTTACTTTTTCCATGTTATAGATGCACAATTTTACCTCCAATCAATTTTAGCCTTTCATTTCTGATTTCTATTTTTGCAAAGTTACTCCTATGGATATTACTGGCTCTGTGAATGCATTTAATTGTAAATTAGTAAATTGGAAGCACATGTGCCGATATACCTTATGTGAAGGGGAAAAAATAGTCAAGAGACTGACTTTCTCTCAGTTGTGCTTAAAACATTCCCCTCTAATTCTCATTCCATATCAACAATCTTTTGAAAAATTGTCAGATATTCAGTTGTTTATAAAACCACTGGTCATCAGCGGATGAATAATACGATATAATAGTTTTCTGGTGTGCCTCCTGGTGGTCCACAACCCAGCCACTGAAGAGGCAACTCTCAGTGCTGGTTCCAAGCCCAGATAAAATTCAATTCAATTCAATTCAGTTTATTTGTAAAGACCTTTTAAAAATTCACATTGTCTCAAAGCAGCTTTACAGAAGTATAGAAAATAAATAACTAAATAATAATACTAAAAATAAATAATAATAAAAATAAAAATAAATAAATGAATACATACATACATTTAAAGTAAATTTAAAATACTATAGATCTCTAATATCTATCCCTAATGATCAAGGTGATGGCTGACGAGGAAAAACTCCCTAAGATGATATAAGAAACAAACCTTGAAAGGAACCAGAAGTGAACCTCATCCTCATTTGGATGACACTGGAAAGAGATAATGTAAGTGTAAATAATGTCCTTTCTACAACAGTTTATAATAGTGCAACCGAGAGCTCCTGAGGAACTAATGGGTCATCGCAAACTCTGAGTTCACCACAGACCCAACACTAATTCCTTCCTGCCTTAAGTTTTTAAACGACTGCTGATAAAGACCAGACCATACAGCTGACTGACACAACACTTCAAAGAGGGCTTGACAGTCTCCGGGTGGCCCCATCCACAGCAATATCATGAGTCACTGGCTGATAATGCAGATCAATCCCCAGCAGGGTGACCACCAGGCAACAAGACTTCAACAAGGGGTACAACGTCAGGATTGCCAAAGTACTGTAGGTCCATTAGAAGAGGTGATCAGAGTATGAACTCTGATCAGAGGAGAAAATGGTTAGGTATGATTGTAATCAGGTGATGGACAATGTACATTATGTGCAAAGTGAAGACAGGGACTCCGGCAAGACTAACTATGACAGCATAACAAAAAGGCTAGAGCAAGAAGGTGACACAGACATGAGGGCTTCCTGGGACATAAAATGTCACTAAGCTTAGATATTATCACACCAAGGTCATTACTGCTGCACATGATGTAATAGAAAGACCATCCAGAGTTACTTTGTAATCAGAATGCTTACTTCTGCCTGCCTGTGTTCCTAGTAAAAGAACTTCTGTCTTGTCAGAGTTAAGCAGAAGGAAATTAGTAAGCATCCACTGTCTGATGTTCTTCACACAATCTTCAATCTTATTAAGTAGGTGACTCACATCTGACTTGTCATCAGCATAACATAATTCAATTCAAGTTTATTTGTATAGCACTTTTTACAATTAACATTGTCTCAAAGCGGCTTTACAGAACATAAACATAGAACAAAAGGTTAATGTAAAGAATAATATAAAGATTAATAGAATACATTAAAAATAAAATAAACGTTCAAGATTAATATTAGATATATTGAAATGTGTATGTATTTGTCCCCAATGAGCAAGTCTGAGGTGACAGGCAGCAGTGGCAAGAAAAACTCCATAGAATTAAAGGAAGAAACCTTGAGAGGAACCATAATACCATGTTTATGAATAACCACCACGGGGTAGAATATATAGGGAGAAAAGCAATGGGCCTGAAACAAAACCTGGTGGAATGCCAAAAATTACCTTAGTTTGTTTAGAATAGTTACCATTTACATCTATGAACTAATCGCAATCATTCAAATATGCCCTGAGCCAGGAGAGGGTTGTCCCTTTAACACCAGCAACATGTTCTATCCTATCAATTAAGATAGCATGATAAAGAGACACAACCCTGATCAGAGGCCAGTAGCAGGTCATTTACACTTTTACCAGTGCTGTCCCTAGACTATGATGAGGCCTAAATCATTTACATTTCGCAGAGACCCTTATCCAGAAAAACATTTTAGCTTATTTTATACAATTGAGGGTTAATGTCCTCACTCAGAGGCCCAGCAGTGGCAGCCTGGTGAAAGTGGGAATCAAACTCACAACCTTCCGATTTGTAGTCCAGAACCTTAACCACTAGGCTACCAAATCCAGAATGATACGTTTCATGAATATTATTCCTATGTACATATGAGCATAACTGCTGTGCTAAAACCTTCTTTAGGATGGAGATAAAGGGGAGGCTTGATATTGGCCTATATTGGTGGGTTACATAAGGAAGGTGTAAAACCTGCACCAAATCTAATTTGCAGACCACGTGATCTACTGTGGCGACCCCGGAGCAGCCGAAACAACAAGTCATTAGGAATATACTGTAGTTCCATGGAATAGAGGTGCAACTGGTCATTTGGCTATGAAGAAGAGTATAGAAGCCTAGAAGCCTTTATTATCGCCATATACATTACAGCACAGTGGAATTCTTTTTTCTTCACAACTTCAGAGGTTGGGGTCAGAGTGCAGGGGCAGCTATGATACAGCACCCCTGGAGCAGGGAGGGTTGAGGGCCTTGCTCAAGGGCCCAGCAGTGGCAGCTGTGCTGGGCCTTGAACCCTGATCCACCAATCAACAACCCAGAGCCTTAATCAGTTGAGCCACCACTGCCCCAAGTTTGCTGAGGGACATGAGCTTCTCTGCTGCTTGGCCTCATCTGCTGCATACACTATCCATACACCTTGAATTCCTCACTTCTAAATCTGCTGTACAAATTAAATGAATGTATAAATGAAAAAGTGTAGTCATACCTACTGTACAGTACTCTAAAAATTTTTAGGTTTTAATGTTTTATTAAATTTATTACTGTATTATGGTTTAGTTCAGTATCAGTTTGCTGAATATCCTATTTGAAAGTTGGCCCTGTCATTTCTAATTTTACAGCCTCTACTTCTACCTTGGAAAACCATGTCTTCAAGAATCTTAACTTGTGTACATTGTCATACTGCAACAGGTTTGGGCCTCTGAGATCCAGTGAAGGGAAAGTAATCCTACGTCATACACAGTCATACACAGACATTCTAGAAAATCACGTCTCTCACATTGTAGTACATATTTAAAGAATAACCACATGGTGACTCATCCACATACTTTTGGCCATATAGTGTTTTAATCATGAGCAATGTTTTTAATAGACCTGATCTGGATTAATTCAATTCAATCCAATTCAATTGCACTTCTTTCTATGGCACTTTTAACAAATGACAATGTTAAAAAAGCAGCTTTACAGAAATATAGAAACAGAATAATAATAAAATAAAATTACTAATAATCTCTAACATTTATCCCTAATGACAAGGTAACAAGGAAAAACTCTCTGAGATGATATGAGGACACTGAACACTGGACAGTAAGTAATGTAAATGTATAATAATGTCCTTTCTACAAAGGTTTATGGTCCAGTGGAATTGTGTAACCAAGTGCTGCTGAGGAACTAACAGGTCAGCATAATTTCGGAGTTCATTACAGACTTAACAATAATTCCTTCCCTTCCTGCCGAAGTCTTCAAATGCTCACTGATGAAAACAAGAGCACAAAGCTCACTGACGCAATGGCGGATTAAATATTTTAATTTCATATATTATATAAATAATTAGAAGAATATTTTCTATGGAAAACCTGAAACATTCTCTTTCAAATTATCCATTGCTTGGGATATAGTAAATCTCCTCTAGCATTTGCCTCAAGCTTAGAGAAACTACTGCCAGTACATTAGGATCTGTCTCAATATGTGAGACAGCTATTCTAAGCCCTAGCATTTGGCACATACAGTACCCACTTTTTCTTCTGTACTATGATTTCCAATGCAATAAGGGCACATTAGTATGGGATTTTGGGTAGTGGGGTGTTAGGTGTTATGTCTTCTGTGGTTTCTCAAGTAGGACAAGAACTAAAACCGGAACTGAATTAGCCACAACACTGTCTAAAGGCCCACAATCTTTGGGAGTTCCCATGCTGAACTCAACCATGCTGTGTTTTACCTCTCCCATGTTTATTCCAAGGGCAGCTGGTGTTGTTAACCGCATATTGATTTGATCAATATTATACAGAATTTTCTCTACCAAATTAGACATGGATGGATAATACCTTTATAAGAACTGAATATCTTGAGATGAATCATATGTCAGATGGATATAATTTCCTCAGGACAGACTGATCTTTCCACTGAAAATGCTAGATGTTTTTTGCATTCTAAGATACTGCAGTATTTACTATTTAGATGTTTAGTTTGGCTGTTTGTGCCATGCGTTAATTCTGGCTTCCTGCCTTGCTAACTCTAGCTGATAAATATGGTATTGAAATATGGAATTCAAATACAGATAAAGACCAGATGCACCCATACATCACAATAAACATCATGACAATCGATGTGAGGGAATGGAGATATTGAGACATGATACTCAATTCTAAAATTAATTCTTTTCATCATTTCAAATGTGGACCAATGTAATGAAGCTTCAGCTCATTTTTTCCTCTCCAGAAATATCTTTCTCATGCTTCCCTGGATGACCTGTGGTTGTTGACTGAAGTCATTTGTTTGTGAATTTGTCTTGTGGTAATAATACCACCCTCTAATACTTAGTTCATGTTTGATAAATGGTGCATGGCTTGAGAGGTTCTAATCAACTTGAAGAGTTAATTAAATTAAAATAAATTGAATTAAATATATGCACACTGAATCAGGCAGGGTTCACTAGGTCTTGTGGGATGATCCTGGTATGCAGTTATTCTTACCTAAAAGAGCGATCCAAGAAAGGATAACCAATGATCTGTTGACAGGGTTATGGGCACCCAAGGCTAATTTATGCCTGGCTATGATAGGAAGGTGTCTGTAAGGAATTCTCATCCATCGCTTGGACAGGGTAACCCTCTTTTCATCTGCCGCCTGGGCAGGATAACCTAAAATTCAGCCTCTCGTTCCTGTGCTCGGTTTCTGTTCTCCACAAGGCCTTGGGGAAGTCTCAATGAAACACACACGAGTCAGTCTTTCAAAGAGAATTTCCAAAGTTTATTAGGAAAAGCAGGAATATATAGTCATACAAGAAGAAGAGGAATGGTGTAGTGTGTGTAGAGCTTAATGCTGGTGTCCACAAAAGCAGCCTTGGCCGTTATCTCAATGTAGGAACCTCACAGCCAAAGTATCATGTTTCTTACAACTGCTTTCAGTGTTGCAAGTGCGATACGTGCAAAGCAGGGGGTCCCACTATGGTGGGGAGGGGGTTAAACTAAGGTCAAGGCATCTGTGTGTATGTGTAAGATAGAGAAGGAATGTTTATGTGTGGGTGGGGAGAGTGTGTGTGTGAGAGAGAAAGAACAATGTGCTCTATACAGAAAGTCTCCCAACATTACCAGAAAAGATTGTTTTATACAATTATTCTCACAATTCCCCTTTTTTTATCCATGATAAACTTATAATGGATAAACAACTCATATATGATTATCTATCTTTCTCTGGAAGCCGTGCTAAACAAGTAATCACTGTTAGTATGTTCCTGGCCTGGGCCAGACCCTCAGTCACTTCGCAGAATTCGTTGTCATAAGGATGCGCTTGGATGGGTAACCCTGTCCCAAGTCAGATGATCAAGATGAGGAGGATGACAACCATACTGGTCACTGGTTGTGTGTCCTGTGCTCAACAAGAGGCGGTCATTCAGTTCTTTCCAGCCTTTCCATCACCTCCTGCAGCTTTAATGATGTCTGAAGAGCCGGCACAGAAGGGTCCGTGTGGTCACTGCTGAGCGTCATGGAGTGATGATGGGAGAAGCCAGGAAGGGTTAAAAGGCTGTATGTCTGTAACATAAAGAAAATGGTGTCACACAGAGTACACTTTTATACATTCACAGTGGAGTCGACCCCTGGAGGACATCTCTTCACACTGGTAGCATGGATCCACTGTGGAAAAAGATCAGTTAGTACACCTACAGTATGCGCGTAGTCTCGACTATTTCCGCTGGCCCATCATATTTACTTTCACCCAATGGTTTAGGTTTTAATGATTTAATTACGATCATATCTCCCATTTGAAAGGGATGTGTCGGCGCCTTAGAAATGACAGGTATAGTTGCTGAAATTTGTTCATAATGTTTTGATAAAGTATTAATCAGGGCAGTGGAAAACTCAGCAATGTGCACATCAAGATTAGTTGTACCTATAGCTGGTTTACCCTTCTTCCAGGGTGCGGGAAACGGACGACCAAAAATAATTCCGTGTGGTGATAAATGGACGTCTTTTTCATTTCTGCTAGAACAGCGGGTAACAAATCAACCCAATTTTCGCTACCCGTCACCTGCATAGCTTTAGTCAACCTATCCTTAATTGTTCGATTAGTTCTTTCCACTATCCCTGAGGATTGGGGATGATAAGGAATATGTAAGCACCATGACAGAGACAGGTACTTACACAGATCTTGTGTTATTTTAGAAGTAAATCGCGTTCCTTTATCTGACACCATACCTCGACAAGACACCATGTGGGACACCATACCTCGACAAGTGTGGGACACCATACTTCGACAAGATTTCTTTGGCCAGAATACATTTAACAACCTTAGAATTTTCTCGTTGACAGGGGAAAGCCTCTACACACCTTGAGAATGTATCTATCACCAGGTGATATTTGAAAGGCCCCTGTGGTGGCATATGTGTAAAATCAATTCGTCATTCAGAAAATGGTGCAGTTGGTATTGGAAGATTTTCATGTTTAGCTGTGCTTTTATTAGGATTATTTTGAGCACAGGTCAGACATCTAGGTAGGATTAAGTCTATTGTACCTTTTAAATTAGCTACACAAAAGAGTTTATTCATATCTTCCCATACCCCTCTTCAGGCACGATGTGTAACTCTGTGAAACTCACGCATGACCTGCACCAGTGTAGAGTGGGAAATATGTTTCCCCTCTGCAGAGCAAAAGCCACGTTTGCCAAATTCGTCTGTAATCATGGGCGACGCCAAAAGCATAACGTGAATCAGTGTAAATTGTTACATCCTTACCCTCAGAAAGAATACATGTGCGAGTTAGAGCAAAAAGTTCAGATGATGTGCAGACATAAAAGGTAAAGAATAAGCTTCAACAACAACATCAGGCAGAGCACACACAGAATACCCACACAGAAAGTGACCATCATTTGACTTTGAACAAGAGCCATCAACAAATAGCGAATCGCCTGTATTTAATGGAGTGGATTCTAAATCAGGGCGAATGCTAGTAGAGTGAATGATTTCAGCAAAGCAATCGTGCACATGGTCTCATGCCCCTCCATGCTCCTGGGCCAAGACAGCAGAGGCAGTGCCCTCATGCTTCAAGCCGTCCACAAAGCCTCATACGCTTCGAGCATTTTATGCACGTTAGCAGATGCAGTTGCATTGGGTCCTTGTGGGAGATTGCGGACCGGATGCATTTGTCATAGTAAGAACAGTCCGTTGACGGCAGTAGTTTATCAGCCTCAGGAAAGCCATGAGAGCATATTTTGTGTCAGGATGCCGTGTGTACAGGATTACCTGTATACAGTCTTGAGAGAGTTTTTTTTCTGCCTTGTGAGACTTCAAACCTTGGGTTTTGAAAACTTGAAGCCTTTTGAAGCTAGATGGCGCAGGAGGCGGAGGGAGGCTTGTTCACAGAGTTTTTCAGAGGCTGCAGAGACTAAGAGGTCATCTGCATACTGTAAGACAACAGAACCAGTGGGAAGAACAAGATCACATAATGAATCCCTTACAACGACAGAAAACACTGCCAGAGAATCAATATACACTTGTGGTAGGCGTGTCCAAGTATACTGCCGCCCCCTGTGTGTGAAGGCAAAGAGAGGCAGCGTCTGCTCTTCGACAGGAACACTGAAAAACATAAGTCAATAACAGAAAAGAAAGTATGTTCACATGGAATTGAGGTGAGAATTGATGCACAACAGGGGCCACAATGATGATGATGTCATTTATTTTCCTCAAATCTTGTGTGAAGTGCTAGGAACCATCCGGTTTAGGGATCGGATTGACTGGAGTGTTCTATGAACTTACACATGGTTTGACTACCCCCTGTTGTAGAAGAGATTGTAAAACTCCATCCACGCCCTGCAATTTAGCTTCAGACAAAGGATATTGTTTAACAAACACAGGGTCTAAATGTTTTAACTTAGCCTGATAGGGTGTACACTGCATGAGACCCACATCATTCTTATGATCAGCCCACAATGAGGGCGGTAGAGTGTCTAGTAAAGCAAAAGATGGGGATGGACACTCTGACATGTAAACAAATCTGTGAAATCGGTTTCTTTTGTGACCCCTTCTATTCCCACAGAGCTAAAGGATCCCCGTGAGAGAGTACCCTCATATTGCTTCCCCATTACTGACATTGTAGCTCGTGTATCAAAGAGGAAAGAATATACTGTGCCACTTACACATAACTCAAGAAAAGGCATTTCATTTCCTGAGGTGATTCATATGTACAATGTAGCATGGTTGGGGTCGCGCTCTGTTGGCATCCCTATGCGTGATAAGGATTTGCCTGCATCCCGGCGAAAGGGCGTAGTGCAGCCTGGGGTGGTTGGGGAGGCGGTGATGGAAGGGAACCTACGGGAACATCTCCCATCTCTCTAAGTCTTTTCCTGCATTCATTAATCCAATGCCTATTCCTACCACAATAAAAACAGGCACCGGGGCTTCGGGAGTATGAATTACTTTCTCCTCTTCCCTGGCCTCTCCCTTGGCCCCTCCCTGGGCCGAGTCACCATTGTATACATTGCCTTCAGCTACAGCGAGGCATACTATTTATCTACTTTCTAAAATACCATCGCCTTCCATAGCGCACACTCTCTCCCCTAGAGTTTTAACTGTCATATTGCCAGGATCTGTGAGCTGATATTTAAGAACCTTCTGCACCTCAAATCTACAATTATGCATGAAGGTTGTGAGGAACAAAGGATTAGCGATTTCGGTTTAATTTGAGGATCAAACTTTGGCAGAGATTTTGATCCTTTTTTTCTTTCTTTTTTTTTTTGAGTTTGGAATAGAGTCATATTTATCCCATATCACTTTCATTTCTAGCCATTTCTTATAACACTCTGTCATGTACTGATAATCCTAATCAGGATCCCTGAAGCTGTCATAAATTTGAATGTAAGCAGACGCCAAATAGTTTCCTCGTGGTCTGGCTTAGGGTATTTTGTTCTTGAATTAGCCATCTCCAACTATAGGTACAACCTATTATTGCACACAACAACACAACACAATTGACACAACACAATTGACACAACACAAACAGCACAACACAATTAACAGAACACAATTGTCAAGTCAAGTCAAGAGGCTTTTATTGTCATTTCAACCATATATAGCTATATTCATTCATTGAGGAAGCAGGAAGCAGGAAGAGCAGGAAGCAGCAGACTTGGAGCTCTCGCAGCAGCAGACTTGGAGCTCTCGCATCTTCCAATTTATATGCTTGGCTGAGTATTTTTTATTCAATTCCGAGTTATCTTGAGTTTACACTTTAACCTACTTACACCTTAATTCTTGACATCGTATTTACTTGTCCCGCAGCGCCCGCTTCTAGCCAGCTAGCATAACTAGCCTGTTAGCTCGGCTACCGCTAGTACAAGCTCTCGCATCTTCCACATTTTCATTTCACAAGACTGGAGTGAGAGGCAGGGAGTTGACCTGCTCAGTCCAGTGGCTCGCTCCCACCCTGCTCTCCTCCACATCCATTCTCATCTTTTAGAAGCAAATGATAGACAATAAATAGGTTAAATAGTCTGCTTCTAGCCGGCTAGCACAACTAGCCTGTTAGCTCGGCTACCACTAGTACAATCTGTTGCACTTACTCTGTAACATCATGTCGGTTATGTCTCTGCCTTTGAGTGCAGGTGAGGACGCATTGGAGCTGCACTCGGTAGAACTGGAGCTGGATGCTGTGGAGAAGCAGATCCGCGAACTACAGCTGAAGCAGGCCGAGCTGCGGGAGCGGAAAGCCGCGCTGGAAGCTCCCCGGTCGGTCGCTCACCTGTCTCTGGTAAACTCCTGAGATGTAATTACCACTCCCTCCACCTCTACCCCGTGTGTTTCTCTGTCCAGGCCCAACACAACCATGAAGTGGCCTGCCCAGGAGCTGTTCACACCGGCGCCAGGGCAACGCGGGTCCTGGGTGCAGCAGCGGACCATGCGTGCCGGTCCCCGGCCGAGGACCTCTCCCCCTCCACCAACGCCGGTCTTCAAGATCCCCACCCGGAACCGCTTCGCCCCCCTTCGTGAGACGGACTGCGACAGCGTGATCATCGGAGACTCCATCGTCCGCCACGTCCGTGCTACTGTGGCTAAAGGTAAGGCTCGCACTCACTGCTTGCCTGGTGCTCGTGTTCTTGATATCTCTGCACAGGTACCTAGAGTCGTGAGCAGAAACACCAGAGCTGTGGTTCTTTACGTCGGCTCGAACGACACCAGCCTGAGGCAGTCAGAGATCCTGAAGAGGGACTTCAACACCCTGGTGCCCACGACGAGGATCATCGTGTCTGGACCACTTCCAACGTACCAGCGAGGAATTGAAAGGTTCAGTAGACTTTTTGCTTTAAATGAATGGTTACAGTTATGGTGTCAGGCTCAGAAACTACTCTTTATCGATAATTGGAATGTTTTCTGGGAGCGTCCTAGGCTATTCCGTGCTGACGGCCTGCACCCCAGCAGAGTTGGAGCAGAGATCCTCTCGGACCACATCTCCAGGGCGCTGAACACCTTCTGACTGGTAAACTACTCTTTAAATTTATATCTCAATAGCCATCCTTCACCTCAGCACATTGACACAAAAAATGCACACATAGCTCACCCTATAGAAACTGTGTCTCTTCCCCGAGCAGTGAGATCAAAAAGTAAATACGTGAGAAGTTTTCGAAAAAATCTTACTGTAATTAGACCAGAAAAATAAACAAGAAACAAACAAAAACAGTTCTTAGGGTTTGGACTTCTGAACATTAGATCGCTTGCACCCAAAGCACTTATTGTAAATGAAATGATCTCAGAAAATAGCCTTACTGCACTCTGCCTCACCGAAACGTGGATTAAACCAAATGAATACATCAGTCTAAACGAGTCTACACCATCAGGATATATCTACAAGCACGAGCCTCGTCTGACTGGTCGTGTGAGGTGGTGTCGCCTCTATCCTTAGTGATTTCCTTACTGTTACCCAGAGAACACAGCATAGATTTAGTTCTTTTGAAGTGCTCGTCCTTAATGTTACACAATCACAATCATATTACAAATGTGCTCAGACTGACTAGGCCTGACAGCCCCGAATCTGGTTGCAATAAACATCTTTGGCCTACAACATCACCTACATATGTCTTATGACAGCAATTGTAATATTTTGCAAGGTCTAATACTTTACTTTGGTTATAGTATTGTAAGGAATATTTTAATTATTTCTATTAGCTCGACAGTGAAAGACCTGGGTGTTATATTAGACAGCAACTTGTCTTTTAAAAACTATATCGCCCATACTACCAAAACAGCCTTCTTCCACCTTAGAAATATTGCCAAGCTGAGAAACATCCTGTCTGTATCTGATGCTGAGAAGCTAGTTCATGCATTCATGACCTCTAGACTGGACTATTGTAATGCATTACTAGGTGGTTGTCCTGCATTTTTAATAAATAGGTTACAGTTACTCCAAAATGCAGCTGCCAGAGTTCTCAATAGGACAAGAAAGTATGACCATATAATCCCAATTTTATAATCTCTACACTGGCTACCTGTTAAGTTTAGAATTGATTACAAACTGCTGCTACTTACATACAAGGCTCTTAATGGTTTAGCTCCCATGTATCTAACTAGTCTTCTAACACGTTACAATCCTTCACGCTCTCTGAGATCACAAAACTCAGGACTTCTGGTAGTTCCCAGAATATCTAAGTATACTAAAGGTGGTAGAGCGTTTTCTTATCTAGCTCCCAAACTTTGGAATAGTCTTCCTGATAGTGTTCGGGGCTCAGACACACTTTCCCAGTTTAAATGTAGATTAAAAACTCATCTCTTTAGTCCGGCGTACACATAATACATCCTATAGTATCATGCACCAGTACATCAGACCGGCACATTTTTATGAACAGCAGATATGTTAATCCCTTTTCACTGCTTCTCTCTTTGTACCCATCCCGAGGCATCCAGACATTGTACCAGCTCCCAATGGCCTCTGTGGGACGAAGCCTTTGGACATCCACTGAGCCGAGGCGACTCTAAAAATCCTGAGACATCTCCAGTTAGACTCTGTGATACTAAGGAGATCCGAAGTCCATGATCCTTACACCAATACAACATTTATCTTACTATATATTACAATCACACCCCCAGTGTCACCCATATGAGGATGGGTCCGCCCTTGAGTCCGGTTCCTCTCAAGGTTTCTTCCTTTACCAATTTAAGGGAGTTTTTTCTTGCCACTGCTGCCTGAGTCTCCTCAGACTTGCTCATAGGGGGATAAATACATACAGATTGTGAACTATTTATATCTAATAATATAGAATTAATATAGAAATAATATTTTTATTCTGTCAATTCTTTTACTTTTATTAATTGTTATTTCCTTTATCATTAATTATGTTATCCTTCTGCTCTATGTTTATGCTCTGTAAAGCTGCTTTGAGACAATGTCTATTGTAAAAAGCGCTATACAAATAAACTTGAATTGAATTGAATAGCTGTTGCAGTACACAGTGAAATGAGACAACATTTCTCCAGGATCAAGGTGCTACATAAAACAAAGACAGGGCTAAGGACATGTAAGTAGTCTTAGCCACATAAAGTGCAACTGTGCAACCTGGTGCAAACAGTGCAGTACAAGACAAACAAGACAGTGCAGGACAAAAAACAGTGCAGACAAAGTTACAAGACAATACAAAAAGTACAAAAAATGCAATACACAAAAGACAATAAACAGTAACAGAAACAGCGCCGACCGAGCAGTGTACATACTGAATGTTCAAACAATATTTTGTGCAGTAACATTAAATGAACACAGTTTCTTAGCAGCAGGTCCTTTGGATAATATATAGAGTTGTGCAAAAAACAGCAAATGACTGAAATATTGTATAGTATGTGCAAAAACAGCTGAAATGTTGGACAGTATGTGCAAAAACAGCAGAAAAGTGTGCAAAACAGTGTGTGTGTTTTGTGAGGGTCTATGCAGTCCATACAGATGATGTGTGTGTATGTTGTGCTCAGTATAATACAGTTCAGTTATTGAGAAGTCTGAAGGCTTGTGGGAAGAAACTGTTACACAGTCTGGTCGTGAGGGCCCGAATGCTTCGGTACCTTTTTCCAGACGGCAGGAGGGTGAAGAGTGTGTGTGAGGGGTGTGTGGGGTCATCGACAATGCTGGTGGCTTTGCGGATGCAGCGCGTGGTGTAAGTGTCCATGATAGAGGGAAGAGAGACCCCAATGATCTTCTCCGCTGTCCTCACTATCCACTGCAGGGTTTTGCGATCCGAGATTGTACAGTTCCAAAACCAGACAGTAATGCAGCTGCTCAGGATGCTCTCAATGGTCCCTCTGTAGAACATGGTCAGGATGGGGGTAGGGAGATGTGCCTTTCTCAGTCTTCATAGGAAGTAGAGACGCTGCTGGGCTTTCTTGGTGATGGCGCTGGTGTTGAGTGACCAGGTGAGGTTCTCCATTAGATGAACACCAAGAAATTTGGTGCTCTTGACGATCTCTACAGATGATCCGTCGATGTTCAGCGGAGAGTGTTCGCTCTGTGCTCTCCTGAAGTCCACAACCATCTCTTTAGTTTTGTCCACATTCAGAGAAAGGTTGTTGGCTCTACACCAGGCAGTTAGTTGTTGCACCTCCTCCCTGTATGCTGACTCGTCGTTCTTGTTGATGAGACCCACCACGGTCGTGTCATCGACAAACTTAATAACATGATTCGATCTGTGCATTGCTGCACATTCGTGAGTCAGCAGAGTGAACAGCAGTGGACTGAGCACGCAGCCTTGAGGAGCTCCAGTGTTCAGCGTGGTGGTGCTGGAGATGCAGTTCCCGATCCGGACTGATTGAGGTCTCCCAGTCAGGAAGTCCAGGATCCAGTTGCAGAGGGAGGTGTTTAGTTTCAGCAGGCTCAGCTTCCCAATCAGGTGCTGAGGGATGATTGTATTGAATGCTGAATTAAAGTCTATGAACAGCATTCGTACATAAGTGTCTTTATTGTCCAGATGGGTGAGGGCTAAGTGGAGGGCTGTGGTAATGGCATCGTCTGTGGAGCGGTTTGGATGATACGTGAACTGTAGGGGGTCCAGTGAGTGTCGTAGCTGGGTCTTGATGTGCCTCATAACGAGCTTCTCAAAGCACTTCATAACTATGGGTGTGAGTGCAACGGGACGATAGTCATTGAGGAAGGACACTGTAGACTTCTTTGGGACAGGAACGATGGTGGTAGTTTTGAGGCACATAGGAACAACAGCACTGCTCAGGGAAATGTTGAAGATGTCCGTAAAGACATCTGCTAGCTGTTCTGCACATTCTCTGAGCACCCTGCCAGGAATGTTGTTTGGTCCAGCAGCCTTCCGTGGGTTAACTCTGCATAGAGATCTCCTCACGTCGGCCATGGATAGACAGAGTACCTGGTTGTCGGGATGAGGGATGGTCTTCCTTGGCATTACGTTGTTCTGTACCTCGAACCGAGCGTAGAACTCGTTCAACCCGTCTGGGAGGGAGACGTCGCTATCACAAGCAGGTGAAGCTGTCTTGTAGTTTGTGATCGCCTGTATGTCCTGCCACATGCGCCAAGTGTCTCCGCTGTCCTGGATGTAGCTGTGGATTGTCTGGGCGTGTGCACGCTTTGCCTCTCTGATGGCTCAAGACAGTTTGACCCTTGTTGTTCTTAGGGCCACCCTGTCCCCTGTTCTGAAGGCTAGGTCCCTAGTCCTCAGCAAAGCACGCACATTAGTAGTCATCCACGGCTTCTGGTTGGAGCGTGTAGTGATGGTCTTGGAGAGGGTCATGTCATCAATGCACTTGCCGATGTAACTGGTCACTGCTGATGTGTACTCCTCCAAGAGTCGCCGTTGGTTGCAGCCTCCCTGAAGATATTACAGTCAGTGCACTCAAAGCAGTCTTGAAGAGCAGAGGTGGCTCCTGCTGGCCAGGTTTTCACCTGCTTCAGAACCGGTTTTGAGCGTCTGACGAGTGGTCTGTATGCTGGAATTAACAGTGATGTGGTCTGAGTAGACGAGGTGGGGGGCGGAGCTCCACACGGTACGCACCAGGAATGTTTGTGTAAACAAGATCCAGCGTGTTTTCACCTCTCATAGCAAAATCCACATGTTGATGGAATTTAGGGAGCACTGACTTACGATTTGCATGGAGTAAAATCTCCGGCGATGATAAAAAGTCCGTCAGGGTGAACATTCTGTAGGTCTCTAATAGCTCTGTATAGCTCACTTAGCGCCTCTTTAGCATTAGTGCTAGGAGGAATGGAAACTCCGACAATGGAAACAGTAGTAAATTCCTGTGGTAAATAAAATGGTCTGCATCTAACAGTCACAAACTCCACTGACGATGAGCAGTAAGTAGAAACAAGCGCAGAGTTCTTGCACCATTCCGTGTTGATATAAACACACACCACCACCGCGAGTCTTATCGCACAGAGCTGAAGTTAGCCCGTCCAGCTGAAGGGCGGCGTCCAGAACTCTGTCGCTGAGCCACGTCTCTGTGAAAACAAACACGCAGCAGTTTCTAACCTCTCTAGGTGTAGAGCGTTCGAGTTGGATGTAGTCCAGTTTATTGTCCAGGGAGCAAACGTTGGCTAGTAGAATGGATGGGAGTGTTTATGGTAGGGCTAGGGTTTGTTTTTAGCCTAGCACGGACACCCGCTTGCTTACCACGCTTCTGGTTCCTCGCACACCACTTTCGGCATCCCCTCTCTGGGTCTCTGGTATCAGACGACACTGGGGACTGGAGGCCTGATCTTTGCAGCAAGCCGAGGTCACGAAGCCTATCCAGTACATCATCGTGCAGGTTGGTTGTTACACCTCTGTACACTTTCTGTACTTTGTTAGGTCCTGGTGGTTGTATACATGAACACCGCTGTCTCTGGCATCCATGTAGAAGCAATGGTCGGGCTAAAAACTGTAAATAAAAACTTAAAAAACGTGAATAGCACCGTATTGAATCCGCAGAGGCCGCTGCGTGCTACTGCCGCGCCGCCATGTCCGCCGCCAATTGGAGACCAGCAATCGAGACAGAGAGGGTGATCAAATAAATTTATAGCCTCTAACCTTAGAGACGTTGCGCACGCTATTTCACTGGTTCAATAACCAGTGACGAATTCCCTTGCACACCTTGCATACATTCTATACACGGATATGGATATCAGCACAATAGTACCTACACTTTGAACGGTATGACTAGATACCAATCAGCACTTGCCTGTCCTTCTGATATCCTCAATATAAAGTGCCTACACTTTAACTGGTATGACAAGATACCAAATCAGCACTTACCCGAATACTGGTATCCCAGACGAGCCCCCAAGAACTGTAAGGAATTCTCCATCCATCGCTTGGACAGGGTAACCCTCTTTTCATCTGCTGCCTGGGCAGGATAACCTAAAATTCAGCCTCTTGTTCCTCTGCTCGGTTTCTGTTCTCCACAAGGCCTTGGGGAAGTCTCAATGAAACACACACGAGTCAGTCTTTCAAAGAGAATTACCAAAGTTTATTAGGAAAAGCAGGAATATATAGTCGTACAAGAAGAAGGATGGTGTAATGTGTGTGTAGAGCTTAATGCTAGTGTCCACAAAAGCAGCCTTGGCCGTTATCTCAATGTAGGAACCTCCTAGCCAAAGTATCATGTTTCTTACAACTGCTTTTGGTGTTGCAAGTGCGATACGTGCAAAGCAGGGGTTCCCACTATGGTAGAGAGGGGGTTAAACTAAGGTCAAGGCATTTGTGTGTATGTGTAAGATAGAGAAGGAATGTTTATGTGTGGGTGTGGGGGAGAGTGTGTGTGTGAGAGAGAAAGAACAATGTGCTCTATACAGAAAGTCTCCTAACATTACCAGAAAAGATTGTTTTATACAATTATTCTCATAGTGTCAGAACAAACAGTATATGGGGGTGTATAGACACAGACCAGTCAGAATGCCCATGCTGACCTCTTTCCACTGCTAAAAGCACCTACAGTGGATCCATGTGGGCCAGAACTGGATCTAATTCCCCAGATCTCAGTGTAATCGAGCATCTGTAGGATGTGATGGACAAAAGTAAAATAACAAGTAAAAGTCTTAAGGTAACTGATATATACTATACTTAAGTAAATTTCTGATATTTAATGTACTTAAGTATTTGAAGTAAAAGTAAAAAATAAAATTTCAGTGATTTTCGCTAGGCATAAGAGGCACTTAATCCAGGAGGAAGAATCTTTCATTCCAATGTACAGAAACATTTCTTGCAAATATGGCCACGGGTGTATAACGTTATCTTCTTGCATCCTGTTCACCACTACCTCCCAAGAGCCCATGAACGTATTTTACGTTCATATCAAGGTTTGTATTTGTGTCTTTTTAATATGTGTTCGCTTCGCTTGAGTTCAATATGGTATTTTCATCAAACGCGCATGTGAGTGGGATGAATCGGACTGATTCGTTCTAAACGGTTCGTGTCTTGAGTCAGTGCTGATCCACAAGTTACTAAAGTTACTCACTTTCGGCCATGCCTGACAGCCCCTCCGACTCTAAATAAACTAATATCCCGAAGTATATGTAACTCCTGTACACCGATGAGCTGTTGTTACTGCTCTTGCGTAAATCACTGAACTGATACAGCAACAAATGGAAATGGTTATGATTTAATGTCTTATCAACGTATGAGTGTTTAATTCAATTGCATTAGTTTTTTAAACAACTGATGGAGCGAAAGAAACATTTCAAAATTATGCTTTTTTTGTAAGTTTTTGTAAGTTGATGAAGATTAGTTTATTAACTTTATATCTTTAAGACAGGTAAAACACCCACATTTGCACAACAATGCCTGTACTGGGTGTTTTAGTTGCAAAACTTAAATGTAAGAAACATATTCAACTAAAGTGGATTTGGTATAAAACGAACTATATGGACATTATTAAAGCTACTATTTTTTCCCCCCACATGTAGACCGTACAGAATCTGCACACGAAGCATGTTCTCCTTTTTGAAAATGCTGTACAGTGATTACTGTGATGATTTTCAGACGAACTGAATGGATTTCAAACTTGATAAGCATTTAAAAAAAAAAACAAGCAAAAAAAACCTTTGACACTTTTTCATTGTAACTTTGAACAAATGTTTTAAACTCATGGTATCTTAAGTATGTAACCTAGTGAACCAGCATTAATGTATTCAATGTTAGATTCAATGTTAGAGATTTAAGCACTTATGTACGTCGCTCTGGATAAGGGCGTCTGCCAAATGCTGTAAAGGTAAATGTAAATGTAAGTTATGATTACAAAGAACTTTTCAAATGTGTTAAATTGATTGTATTAATATCTGCCGGCAGCGAAAGGAATTTAAGTCATTATGTCAATGTGAATTACGTCATTACATCGGGACGTAAAAGAACTGGTGAACTGGATTATTGAAATGGTTAATTAAAACGAACTGTCCAAAAGAACCGGTTCACGGAAAAGAACCGAACTTCCCATCATTACACCCCAGGTCTACGATACTGGGAGGTCTTCCAGCAGGTGTTTCCATGGAGGTTTCAGTTGTGCTTCTGCCTTCTTTTGGCAACATTACGCTGAAATAAAGCGTGCAGAGTGTAATGCAATTTAGGACTAGTGATTCGCCAAATCTCCCTTATTGCAGTCGCACACATTTCTTCTGATTTTTTTTGTAGTAATGAGTAACGAAGACGCTTAGTGGAAATGTAACGGAGTAAAAGTATACATTTTATCTAGAAAATGTAGTGGAGTAAAAATGAAAATTGACAAATTTAAATAGCAAAGTAAAGTACAGTTACGTGAAATTTCTACTTTAAGTACGGTAACGAAGTATTTTTACTTCGTTACATTACAACACTGCTTTGGACAGTTGCTGGCAAGGATTTAAACTCATCAACCTTCCTCACCTCGCTCCTTGCAACCACTCCATTGCATTTACTGTCTTGTTGCTTCTGACTTTCATTCCCCTGCACCTCTATATCTCTAGGCTAATCTCAACCTCTTGCCTTCTCTCACTACAGATAACAATGTCATCCATAGTCCATGGAGTTCCTGTCTGATCTCACCTGCTCTCGACTGGTCGATCACCATTGACAAGGGTACAACTATATTACTTAATTAATAATTACATACTGTATTACTTTTTCATGTATTGAGTACATTTTTTACCTTAATCCATTTTACCTAAGTCATTCTACAAGAATAATCTCCTTATCTTGGGCTATTTTAAGGCATGTACCACTCCAGGAAATCTTCGCTGGAACCATCTGGGTTCTGGAGTCCATTTGCATTTATAACCTGTGCTGATGTACTGGTTATGTTTTATGAAATGATTGTTGTGTGATGGCATTATTCTAATTTTCAGATTTACACATTACAGAAGCTACAGGTGAATCTTGTCAGGGTTCAAGCTTACTGCTTGATTTTCAACCTAAAACTTAACCGTCCTGTTAAAGCTGGAAACACATTTCCTGTTTTGGTACATTATTGTTGTAAATAAATAATATAAATCTTACAGCAGTTCACAACCATTTTATTGACTTATTCACACCGTAATAATAGGGACAATCTGTTGCACTCTGTTTTCAATGAGAGGGGAAAAAAAGAAAAAAATCAGATAATTATATATATATATATATATATATATATATATATATATATATATATATATATATATATATATATATATATACACACACACACACTATGGTTACTGTTATATATGTATATTATTATATATTCTTCCATCTTAATTTCTCTGTTCAGATTTCTCTTGTAGAAGAAGCAGCAGAGGAATCATCAAGAAAAAGCAACAATAAAAATTTAAATATAGATACATTTAATTAAAGTTTAAAATATGTATTTATATCAAAATACCTCTATAGCTTTTGCACACTAAATGGTGTTTACAGTGAAGCCACTAATTAGGGAGTGATGGCAATATATGAGTATTATTTGGTAATATTATTTTTACATTCTATGACAGAGGTCCTTTGTTTTATCCAGAAAGAGCTGCATACTGTATGACTGCAGATTTTTATTATAGCCAAACACTTGAATATTGATTGAAAGGCTGCTGAACTGATTAAACAAGTGAAAGCCTGCAGCCACACTGGCACATTCTGTATAAGAACATGGGATTAGACCCTTGTGTATGGCATAAGAAAAATAAAGGTTTGGTTCCATTTTAGGCTTCTAAAATTACTTCTCAACACAGTTTTGTTGATTAGCCCCCTGATTTCATGTGGAAAGCACACACAGACCTAAAACACACACACACTAATCTGACCTTCAAGGAGAAAAATCAGATACATTAATTGCACATCATAGAAACAAGTAAGCATCACCTCGGTACAAGATATACTATAATCACACTTTTGACATTAGAGACAGGAAAAAGCTAGATATTTCAATGTTCTTTTGGACTTTAAAAGTGCACAGCAATAAATACATTTCATTTTTACACAAATATATCTGATGGTCAAAATATAAAACAAGAAAAATTATTTTAAAAAAAGCAATTACATGCAGGCATAAACAAACAAACAAACAAACAAACAAACAAACAAACAAACAAATTAATTAATTAATTAATTAATTAATTAATTAATTAATTAATTAATTAATTAATTAATTAATTAATTAATTAATTAATTAATTAATTAATGTGCACACAGATAATCAAGTATATCACTAAGCAAGCAAGGTGAAGTTTACATTTCGGTACCATAAATACCTCTAAACTGCCTCAGTTTTAAACATTTCAATTGGTGCACAAAAACGCTTATACAATAAGTTGAAAAATGTAACAATTTTCTACCTTTTCACAGAGATTATTTCAAAAACATGTCATGTGTATGGCTGGGAATTTTAAATGGCCTATATATGAATTAACAGTTTGTTTGCAGGAGCGGTTCTTTGAATTCATTTGCACTTGTCGAGGCCACATTCTACACTAAAGGATAATTATGTTCTCAATTATGTGAAAGCATTATTACTTAGTGCTTACTTCCATTTCCGAAGCAACTATATTCATTTTTAAGCTCTTAAATACTTTTTTCAAACTAATTTTGGAATCTTATTACAATATATAAAATTAATTACTTTAAACATAAACCTGTTTCATTATGTATAATATGCACATTGTGATGAAAACTGAATTTAAAAGTACTAAAAATTCCAAAGTCCAGTCCAGTCCAATAATAATATAAGCCATATATGTAATATGTGAGGATTTCATTGCACTAGCTCCATCAAAACAGAAAAAATGACACATTTCACTGACATTTCACTGACACTGTGGACAAAGTATCTATCTAACATCAAAAATAAATAAATAAATAAATAAATAAATAAATAAATAAATAAATAAATAAATGAATGAATGAATGAATGAATGAATGAATGAATGAATGAATGCACAAATAAATAAATACCTTCAGTTTTAACTAAACACTTTCCTGGAGAGTAATGTTAGATTTGTCTTTTGCAGTAGATGTAACTAGTGGTTGTGTAGCAGACTCAGGTTTCTCCTCACCAGTCACACCTCCTGAAGCCATGTTCCCAGAAGAACTTGGTGTCTCCTTTGCTTCGGAATTTGCTGCCACCAGTGGGACTTTCTCCTTTGCTGTAGAGTTAGGCCCTGTGACCACATCAACCTCTTGTAGACTGGTGCTTGGAAGAGGAGGAACCCCGCCGAAGATTTGAGCTATCTCTTCAAAGGTTCGACCCTTGGTCTCAGGAACGCAGAAGTATGTGAAGATGAAGAAGAAGATGAGTAGGACCGTGAAGATAATGAAAACATATGGCCCGCACAGTTCCTGTAAATAAGTAAGATTCATAGATGTTAAAAATATTCCAAAGAACAAAACCACACCCACTTACAAAGTCCTAAAATATAAAATTACAATACTATATTGTACAAATAATAATACGGTATATCCATCCTTTGTTCTGGAATACCTAATAAATGCACTATAAGTAAATGTATCCAGTAGCTTGATGGTTGTATTTCACCTTATTTAACCACCAAGATTCTGGTTGATTCAGCGAGACAAACAAATTCACACATTGGACCAGAAGAAAAAGAATTTGGTTTATTTAGATTCAACTCTCATAAAGACACTAGTTTCTATTCACTTTCTACACATAAGTCTTCAGAGACCTTGGGGTGTAACAGTTGGTGGCCATCAGTGATACAGGTGATACAGGATACCTTAATTTTTTGCTTTAATCTGTACAGGCTCTGCAGGTCAGAGTCCCCTCACTCTACACCACTGAGCTTGTGAAGTAAGCTACACCCAGTTAGCAGCCCCCTGACAGACAAGTTTGTGACTACAGATGTGGCATTTTAAAAAGCCCGCCTCGGAGAGAAAAATGCTGCGAGAACCTCCGGTATTCAGTGAGACTCTATCGGAGGGGGGTCAAATGTTCGGCGCGGGAAATTCAAAAACCTGTAGAGGGTAGTTGTGTTTCATGTAGGCTGACGAGTCGACAATATGTGATATTTTCTTTTACCAGTTACATAAACAGTCACATCCGCCGCAGAGGTGGGAAAAAATTATACTTCTAGGAGTAGTTTTACATCACTATACTTTTTACTTTTACTTGAGTAGATTTGTGAAGAAGAAACTGTCCTCTTACTCCACTACATTAGGCTACAATGAGCTTGTTACTTTTCTTTTTACCCCTTTGGTATTCTACGCATCAATTTTAATGTTTTATTTTGACAGAGAGAGAAACTTTCGCTATGGCTCTACCACGTGACTGTGTTTCAGCAATCAAACGTAGTCTTTGCAGTCTCGTCACGTTACCATACACACTCTCAACGGTGGGACGGGTTAATTACTGTAGCAAAAATATTTGTGAAACTTTATATTTATTTGTGGATCATAGTATTCAGAATAACGAAACAATTCTGACCCCATAGAAGTTTCATAGTGACATCACTGAATGATTTTTTTGGTCAAATAGTTTGTTTCTGCATGTTTTCACACACGCACACGCATGTTTTTTACGTTGACCGGCGCAGTTTTCTGTTCAGCATGCCTGGTATGAAATGTGTGTGTTTCCTTCTGTTGTTCTGTCACTGGAGACACACACACACAGTTTATGAGCTGCCTCGTTCTAGTTTAATTTAGTAAAATTTACCTGAATTATTTTAATTTAAGCTATTTTTTAATTAATTAATTTAAATTTATTTTATTGATCGGATGAGCCATAATTTGCCTAAAGATTATTTTGTATTTTTGTCTGTCTGATTGTTGTCTTGTGTTAAAAAATAAATCCGACGTTACTCAACAGTTACTCAGTACTTGATTAGTTTTTCACCAAGTACTTTTTTACTCTTATTCAAGTATTTTACTCTTACTCAATTATTTGGATGTCTACTTTTTACTTTTACTTGAGTCATATTATTCTGAAGTAACAGAATGGACTCAGTGGACTCAGCCCAGACTTTGGCCACATGCTTTTGATTATGTTCTGTGTTCACGTGTCTGCCCCACTCTTGTCTCTTCCTCCCCGCCTCTGCACACCTGTTCCCTATTGTTAATTGTCTTGTGTATTTAACCGTGCCGCATTGCTGATGGCGGTGCGGAATCCTTGTCTCGTGTCATGTCTGGTCATGTCTTTGGTTGTCTTGTCTTTGTCCCGGTTTCGTGTTTTTTTAGTTAATAAATACAGTTTATTTTAGCTATCCTGCATTTGGGTCTGTTTTAATCCCTGCATTGCTGACACTACCTGTCTAACATGGTATCCACCAATGGTGAGCTCGTTATGTTAGGTTATGTTAGCTGGACCACTGTTTTTTGCAGCTACCCAGACTTCACTGTCTTTCTAACCAGCAGACCCGAGGCTAAGCCTTCTATCCTCTTGAGACACTGCTCAAAGCTAGTGTACAATGCTACTAAAACACTGGGGTTGGAGCTGTGTCTTTTCCACTAACTCTTCTTATAACCATTCAAGATGTTTTTTTTTCAGTGTGCTCAGATATTTCTCATGCAAAATGTGCAGATGAAGATGCAAAAACAGTGCACCTTACTGCTGATTTGGAGCCTGATTAGGGGATGAATCTGAATCATGTGATGCACTCTAAGCTGATAGCTGTAAAGATAAACAACCGTAGTTAGGTCCGGGAAATATTCTCAATCTGATTGTTCACTAGTATTTAAAATCTAGAAATGACGATGAATAACAATCATGGCCTGTTTGGACTCTACAAGCTGGTAGAATGTCAGATTGAAAATATTTTAATGGTTGTTCATCTCAACAGTTATCAGCTTAGAGTGCAGCACATGATTCAGATTCATCAACCTCAGAATGGCAGCAGCCGGGATTTGAAAGTATGCTGATATGCAGCTCATTGTATCTAATTTGTTCATTTTTGTCATATTCACATTATAGCACAATGAATTTTTTTCTTTGCATATCTTAACTTTGGAACTTGGGGTTAAAATGCAAAGTCAGCATGATGCAGAGAGGATTATGGGCCATGCTCAGGGGTCCATGCAACAGTAGCAGGTTGATGTGCGTTGGGGATTAACCCCAAATTACCTTCCGATCAACAAACCAAAGTCTTGACCATTTGAGCTTCCACCGAGCGTTCTTTTAGGGTGCTTTCACACCTGCCTTGTTTAGTTCGGTTGAATCGTACCAGAGTTCGATTGCTCATTTGGTGCGCTTCATTTGGGCAGGTGAGAATGCAGCAATCGAACTCTGGTGCGCACCAAAAGCAGAATAAACAAGCGGACTGAGACCTCGTTGAAAAGGTGTTCTCAGTACGCTTTCAAACAAACTCTGGAGCGGTTCGTTTGTGGTGAGAACACGACCCGAGATCGAACAGACCTAACTGCAAAAAGTATTGCGCATTTTGGACTAAACCAGCTGCCGTAATCAGTGGCGCTGTGCATTATGGGATGAGGAAGTGCTTGACAGTTTCTATTGGCAGTATTAGCACAACAATGGCAGGTCGCAGACAGACCTTGAGTTGCGAGGAGGTGAGAAGCCTCATAGAAATTTGGTCTGATGAACACATTAGATCACAACTTTCAAAAACTCACAAGAACAGCACGGTTTTCTCTTTATTTAGCAAACAGATCAGGGACAGGGGGTTTCATAGGTCTGTGGAGCAGTGCCAGGTTAAGGTGAAAAAAACTCTGCCAGTAGTACATCCAAGTGCCGGATGCACTTAATAAAACAGCCACGAACCACGAACATAATTGCAGTGCGCAGTCATCTCTCCATGGTGTATGCTGTATTTTCCTCTTTTTGTTTACTTCCGGAGTTTCGTTGGAATTTCCCGCACGTTTATTCTGACCAATCGAGAAGCAGTTTAGGAAATACGCTCAAAGACATGTGGCCAATGAGTGATGTGGATGTTATCACATGACAGCATTTTGGTTCGTTTCAACTGGTGCGAAACAGAATGATCAGTGTGGTGTGAAAAAGAACCAAAACTGCTAAAAAGCTACAATGTATCATTGTACCGAAACTATAGAAGTGAAAGCACCCTTAGACAGTGTCAGTCAGGAAGGATTTCAGAGTTTACAGTACAGAGCATAAAGAGAACATTAAATAGGTTTGTGACACCACATGACATTCAGACATACTGTATGCTGTTTGAGCAGTGAATGCACAAAATTAGACTGATTGCCCCTAAAACAGGATTAGTTGGATGCATTAGAATCTAGAGTAACAGCACTAACCTTTAATTTTGGGAAACTGATGCCCACAAGGAAATTGGCCGTCCAGTTGGAACATCCCGCAACGGCCATGGCAGCAGGACGTGGTCCTTGGGAGAAGAGCTCAGCAACAATGAACCATGGGATGGGTCCTGGACCCATCTCAAACATAGCCACAAAAGCAAACACTGCTGCAATGCTGACATAGTTCAGAGATGGGATGTAGTTCTAGTGAGGAACATAGGAAATAAATACAGGTCATGGTCACTGGAAAAAAGAATATAAAATGTATGACATCAGTAAAGATGAAGTGGGACCTACCAATAAAAGAGTGATGGTCATTAGCAGGGCACTGACTGCCATGCCAGCCAAGCCAATGAGATGTAAAGTCCTTCGTCCAGCTCTTTCAACAAGGAAGAGCTTTAAGCAAAAGAAGTGTGACATGAAAACCACAAACAAACAAACATGCTGTATTGTACATACTATTTACAGGATTTTCTTCTTAAAGTGTAGTCAATCAGCCATGACCTGTCTGGGGTCCAGTGATTATATGAAGTTTTGTATATTAGCTTTTCAGCATATAGATTATTAAATATAGCTTATTCACCTAACTTGCAGAGCAGATAGGTTTAAGTGCCTTACTGGAGGAACCCACAGTTTCAATTTATCATTGCTGAAGCTTAACTTGGCTTGACTTAAAACAGATTAGATTAGAATCTGACTCAAGACTTGAGTCGCTTTGTGAAATTCTTGTCTGGATACGGGCATGAAAAAAACATGACTACATTAATCACCCAAGGGTTATTTCAAAGATTCATTCTAAGAGAAAACATGCATTTTACAAATTCCCCAATTTGTGTAGTTTGACCACTGACGTTGCTGTCAGCATTCCTGTCAAAAGAAGAAAGCCTTCATGCGGGTGGTGTATTAGACATCAGGTCTGTCAGGATTGGCAGTTGACCCAATTGAAGGGATAACAAGGGATACCTCACATGCACAGAAATGCACAACTGTCTAAGCGTTGATCAAGTTTCCATTTTGTAATTAACTTTTGCCATTATCCCAACTCTCTAACACAAAACTTTCAAAATGAGAAAAAGAAGTAAACTTTGGATAGTAAACAGGTCATGGCTGATCAAATACAATCAATCAATCAATAAATAAATAAATAAGAAAACCGAGAAATGATTTATTTCATTTAGGTTTTTATATTCATTTAGGTGCCAACAGTTTTAGCTAAGCTTGTATACTTACAGATACCACAGTGAAAACAGTGTTCACAATTCCAGCTCCAATGGTAGCATATATTGGCTTGGTCACACCAGCAGACTTAAAAATCCCTGTTGAATAGTAAAACACCTGAAAGACACACAGTTAAGTACACAGATGTGCTTTTTAAATACAGGCTAGTTGTTAGATAATCTGGTGAGATTTGCTGTCTGTATCACTCACAGCATTGATCCCGGATAGCTGCTGAGAGAGCTGAAGCATGACAGCGATGAGAAGTGGCTGACGATACGCGGCTGTGCGGAAGAGCTCAGAGATGGTCGCCCTCTTTTCCATGTTCATTTTTACACTTTCTTCCTTCATCTCCTGCATGTCTTTTGACACGTCCTCGCAGCCACGGAGACGCACCAATGCTAAAAGATAAAGCAGTGGTTAGTTATTCTGTTTAGTAGTTTGTCATTTTGTGGCCTCAGTAGATTAAATCAGCTTGACATGTTATTCATCATACAATTAATCTTAAACAATTTTATTACACTGGTGAAATTAGTCCAGAGTCCAGAGACAGGCAGATTGTTTTGATCTATGTACAAAGGTAATTTATTGAAATTCAGTCAATTAGAGATTCATTTCAAGACAGACCTTGAACAAACAAGACACAATATAACATTTACATTACAGAAGTGCTTTGTGGTATTCATCTACTATGTCCTCATGTTAGTTCAGCAGGTTACTGTCTAAGTTATTATGTCCCACAAGAATTCTTTAAAAATAAGCAGTACTTCTTAAATTTCTTGTTAAAGTGATAAGTCTAAATTCCTTGTCTGAAGATTACTAGGGACAGTTCACTCCTCCACCTGAGTCCAAGTATAGGGAAAGTCTTTATGCATACCTTTCTTGTATATTGAGGCAGGGTGGCTCAAGTTGTCAAGTGCAAAAAGCTGAAAGTGTGGACATGGGTTTAATAAGTGCCTTCAGGTAGGTGGGAGTGGGTAGATCTTTGGATTTGTAAATAAACATGAAAAACTGGTTATAAAAGGAGAATAAAAAAGGACCCATATCTGATCATTGTGGGACACTTGTGGAGAATTTGCATAAAGCAGATGGAGACCCTAATACATGATATAACCTTCCCTCTAGGTAAGTAACCTGTGCATACAGTGACACTAATTCCAAGGCTCATAAGGATGTACAGGAGAGTCCAAGTGGCAAGAAGCATAACAGAAAAAGGTAACAGTAACAGAAAAAGGTCTTTGTTTTTGTGGAATTTGCTGCTTTGAAACCAGGCTGGTTAGGATCTTGCTTGTTACTCTGGGTAAGAAAGTGATATAACCAATAGCATGTTTAGTAGCCACTCTCTAGTTGCTTGATGTCTGAGCTATCATGTGTAAGCTTTTCAATTATAGGTTTCAGGATAACCCTAGCTATCTTGAAGGCAGCATTTGCTTAAACTTTTGGCTTCAGAAGTTGGCCATAAGCACTCAGGAAGGTGAGCAAACATGCAGAGGATGGGTAGATGCTTTCAGCCTTCCTTTGTAGGAGGATGTCTTAGCAGCCATCATATGCAGAAAAAGTGATATGCAAAAAGACTTGGCATTCGTAACAATCTGGCTTCAAATTGGCATACTCCACAAACTTTCAGCACTCAATCCACACAATCCACATGTTAATGTATGGATCTCAGCATGTCTGACATACAGTATCTCATAGAATTGAGTACACCTCACATTGTTGTAAATGTTTTATTATATCTTTTCATGTGACAATGAAGAAATGATACTTTGCTACAATGAAAACTAGTGAGTGTACAGCTTGTATAACAGTGTAGATTTGCTGTCTCCTCAAAATAACTCAACACACAGCCATTAATTAAGCCAGCTATTAAGTGAGTACACAACTAAGTGCAAATGTCCAATTTGGGCCCAACTGTCAATATTTTGTTTGGCCACCATTATTTTCCAGCACTGCCATAAGCGTCTTGGGCATGGAGTTCACCAGAGCATCACAGGTTGCTACTAGAATCCTCTTCCACTCCTCCATGATGATATCACAGAGCTGTTGGATGTTAGAGACCTTGTGCTCCTGCACCGTCTGTTTGAGGACGCCCCACAGATGTTCAATAGGGTTTAGGTCTATAGACATGCTTGGCCAGTCCATCACCTTTAGCCTCAGCTTCTTCAGCAAGGCAGTGGTCGTCTTGGAGGTGTGTTTGGAGTCGTTATCATGTTGGAATTCTGCCCTGCAGCCCAGTCTCTGAAGGGTAGGGATCATACTCTGCTTCAGTATGTCACAGTACATGTTGGCATTCATGGTTCCCCCAATGAACTGTAGCTCCCCAGTGCTGGCAGCACTCATGCAGCCCCAGACCATGACACTGCCCAGCAACATGCTTGACTGTAGGCAAGACACACTTGTCTTTGTACTCCTCAGCCCCCTGTTACCTCACTGTTCTACTTCCCTACATCTCGTTCATACACATGTATTCTGTCTTACTACGACTGACTTTCATTCCTCTTCTACTCACTACAGATCACAATGTCATCTGCAAACATCATTGCCACAGCGATTCCTGTCTGACTTCATCTGTCAACCTTTCCATCACTATTGCAAACTAGAAGGGACTCAAAGCCGATCTTTGATGTAGCCCACCTCCACCTTGAACTCCTGTCTGACCATCAGCACATCTTACTGCTGTCACATATCCTAAACAGAGGTGGGAAGTAACGGAGTAAAAATACTTTGTTACTGTACTTAAGTACATTTTTCTGGTATCAGTACTTTACTCCACTATTTATTTTTCGGACAACTTTTTACTTTTACTCATTACATTTTTACACAAATATCTGTACTTTTTACTTCTTACATTTTCAAAACGGACTCGTTACTTTTAGTATTATTTCTTCTCATTGAGCGATGTTTCCAGCGTCCATCATCCTATCATTGTGCGGCTTTTTCACCATGTGACTGGTGTACTGTATTATTTACTGGCTATCAGATATAGACTAAGGATAGCAGAGCTAACAATGAGCAGCATGCCTACAAAAGGAATGGCTAATGTAAAATTCAGAGGGAGTCACCAATGTTAAAATAACTAACAACGAGGACATTCCTGAACACACATGGCCATATATGAGGGAGATGTTTGAAATAATCGGCGTCAAAAAGGATTCCTGGCGAATCCTTTGCGAATTGTATCAACCAGGGGAGGTTCTAGTCCTTTTTTAGGGTGGCTTCAGCCCCCTGTCTGTAATCTCAGCCACCCTAAAACTATAAGGATCATTTTTACTTTCATAAATAAACAATTAACAAAAATTCTGTTAAAATGCAGGACATGTTGTCGATGTAAAAGAAAATTATTTATCAGTTTGATCCAAGAGCGATGTTTTTTTATTTTACCTTTACACACGTGTGTTGTATTGTATCAAAAGTGCGTCTTCAGCTGTCTGCTTTATTTGAACAGAAAAGCACAGGTACGCGCAGCGTGCATGCGCAGTCAAAGCTGGAGGCGTTTATCTATAACGTTAATCAGCGGAAAGACGCAAAGACGGCAACCAAATGCAGTGAAATTTCGCTATTCTTATTACCAGAGTTGTCATATAATGTATAATATAGAACTCTTCTTGTTTTAAATTCTCACTGAGGGCTAAACCCCCCTAAAGATGAAATCCTAGAACCGCCCCTGGAGTCAACCCAAAAAACAAGTGCTTAATTTAATTAACATTAATTTTGTCATTTGTAAAACATCACAATAATTTTGAGTTGTTTTCAAGGACAGAGCTGGAATCTCCCTACAGTTTGGGATATGGCCTTGGTGATACACTTGGTATACTTATATTATATTATATTTCCAAAATTATTGGGTCACCTGACCTTTCCTGCTATATGTGGTTGTTTTCTGATCTCATCCCTACTGAACACCTTTGGGATGAATGTGAACGCTGACTCCACCCTACCTCACCTACATCAGTGCCTGTCTTTCATAACAATCTTGTGGCTGATGAACACAAATATCCATCAGCACACTCCAAAATTATATATAGATATACATACACAAACACACACACATTATATATATATTGTGACGGCGGCACGGGCACCACCGCAAACACACCGAGGAAAAACCACTCTTCGCCCACTGCAGCGGCAACCCGGAAGCGAGAGAGCGGAACAGGCGGTGGTTCAGCACCTTGGCCAGCGGCGCTAACCGCGAGCTCCAAATCTTCAGCACCGTGGCCAGCACCGCAGCAAGTGAGAGTGGGGCGGAGCGGCAGGAAAACACGGACCAATCAGGAGCGCCGCTGGAGCATTCACCCTCCAGGAGGAAAGCACAGCAGGAAGCAAGACTCAGCGGCTGGAGAAGGAAAAGGGGATGTGGCCTAACCGAGACTAATGCTTGTTATTTGTTCTAATATCTTTCTACAGAGACATCCAGCTGACTCAGGACTCCCTACCGCCGACTGCGCCTGCACAACGTGCCTGGAGAGATCTGCTCCGCCGCTACCCTGCCACCCTCCTCCTGTTGTCTAGACAGAGAGCCTGGACCCCTGCCCACCGACCCCTACAGGGAACTATTCTTGCCTTCACTGCCTTCCTACTTTTCCCTTATGCTTTCAGTATTGGACAATTAAACTCACTCTTCTGCTAAAACCCTGATCCAGTCTCTCTGCCTCTTCTTCTGTGTCCCGTCTCTCTAAGAGCCCTACACTGGTGGAGAATGTGGGCATCGGACACGGAAGCTACGGAGCCCTCTGTGGGGCAGGTGCTACAACATCTCATGCAGGCCAGCCTCCATCAGCACAAAGTGCCTCAGGAGCTGGCCAAGAGTGTCAAGAGGGCCACAGATGAGTTACTGGAACTTCGGCGGGGGCCCCCCGCCGCATCAATTCCCCTCCCTGATCCCGGTCGCGATGCTCAGCGCCGGCTCACAAAACTCAGTGCCGAAGATGACGTGGAGGCGTTCCTGGACACCTTCGAGCGCACGGCGGACCGGGACTATGAAATGCTAAAGGAGGAAATTCTCATCCGCTGCGGCCGTTCCCTGTAACTGCGGCCGGAGATTTCTATAGGTGGCGGTATGATCCAACCAGCAACCCTCGCCCTCAGATGGATGAACTGCTGCATATCACCAGACGCTGGTTGCAGAGCGATCGCCTCACGGCCAAAGAGGTCGTGGAAAGAGTGGCCATGGACCGGTTCCTACGGGCGTTACCGGCCGAAGAACGGAAGGCTGTTGGGCTGAAGGGCCCGGAGGACACAAAGGACCTCCTGCACACCCTGGAACATGCCAAGGCCACCCTCGAAATGGGCCGGGAGGCTCAGAGAGACTTCCAGGCCAGCGCCCGCCACCCCCAGCCTTGGTAACAGCCAGTTTCGGAACAGATCTGGGAGAAAAAACCGATGTATAGATGCACCCACCCTGGGACCGGTTGATGAGCCCATGCCCACCGAACCGGACCTCAGAACTCCAACCCAGGCCCACAAACAATGGCTCGCAAGCTGCGGCCTGCACACCCACACCATCCCAAAGGGGGCCTGTCTTACTGTGGAGGTAAATGGCCACCCGGTGCCTGCACTCCTGGATTCGGGGAGTACGGTCACCCTGGCCTGCCCGGCCGTACTCCCCGGCCCCATAAAGTCGGTGGGGACTCTCGCGGTCTCGTGTATCCATGGCGATGCCCGCTCGGTCCCCACCGCACAGGTCAAGATCCGGAGCCCAGCAGGAGAGTGGCCGCTCCTCATCGGCCTTATCCCAGACCTCCCTGTACCCCTCTTATTGGGACATGACTGGCCTGGGTTCGCTGCTGCCATGAAGGCCACGGCCAAGAGTGGGCCGAAACGGGGGAAGAAGGGCGGGGACCACCGGGCGTACATGGCTCGCGAGGATCGAGACACCAGAGACTCCTCCCCAGGTGAGCCCCCATTGCAGGTTAACCCTTTGTCTTCCCTGTTTCAACAGGCCACCCAAGAGAGAGGTTTTGGAAAAGAGCAGAAGGAGGACGACCGGCTGAAGCACTGCTGGGGCCAGGTCCGGCAGGTGGAGGGAGTAAACACCGACCCTGCCCGGCAACTTCCCCCGTCGTACTTCCTGGTGAGAAATGGGCTGCTCTACTTCCACACCGATAGGAGAAAACCTTGTGACCTACTGGTGGTGCCACGCCAACGTACCCCCCCCCCCCCCCCGCTCCACCTAGCACACACTCACCCCTTGGGAGGCCACCTGGGGCCCAAGAACACGTTAGAGAAATTGCGGGATCGGTTTACGTGGCCGGGCATGAACGCAGAGGTCCTGGGCTTTTGCAGGGCCTGCGCCACATGCCAGCGAACCTCTCCCCTGAAGCCAGCTCCGGCCCCCCTTATTCCCCTTCCTATCATTGGCTTTGAGAGGCTCGGCATGGACCTCATTGGGCCACTACCAAAGTCTGCCCGGGGCCATGAGTACATCCTGGTTATGGTGGACTACGCCACCCGCTACCCCGAGGCGGTCCCACTTCGGAAGGCCACCTCTCAGAGCGTAGCCAGAGAACTGCTTCTGCTCTTCAGCCGAGTCGGGATCCCCAAAGACATCCTGAGTGACCAAGGTACGCCCTTTATGTACAAACTAATGATGGATTTATGTCGGCTCTTACAGGTCAAACACCTTAGGACGTCTGTCTACCATCCCCAGACCGACGGCTTGGTGGAACGCTTCAACCAGACCCTGAAACGTATGCTACGGAAGGTGGTAGACCAGGAAGGATGGAATTGGGACCTCCTCCTTTTTGCAATCCGGGAAACGCCCCAGGCATCCACAGGCTTCACCCCTTTCGAGTTCCTGTTTGGGCGGCGGCCCCGGGGCATCCTGGACGTTGCCCGGGAGGCTTGGGAGGAGCAACCCTCCCCCTTCCGTTCCATCATAGACTTTGTCCAGGATATGCAGTCCCGCATCGAGGGCGTCGGGCCCATCGTGAAGGAACACCTAAAGGAGGCCCAGCGTGCACAACAAAGAATGTACAATCGACCAGCCCAGGCAAGGGAACTGTGCCCTGGGGACCAAGTAATAATCCTCGTTCCCAGCGCCGCCTGTAAGTTCCTGGCAAAGTGGCAGGGCCCGTACACGGTCCTCGAAAAGGTGGGTCCAGTGAACTATAAGATACAACAGCCAGGTAAGCATGCAGACACCAAGCTATATCACATCAACCTTTTAAAAAAGTGGATTCCCCCGCCGGCTGTGGTGTCTGCCTTTGCTTCCCTTCACACAGATCCCCTAGAACGGACCCTAGTACGGAGGGGAGAGGATCTCACACCAGCCCAGCAGCACAACCTCACAGAGCTCCTGGACCAGTTCACAGATGTCTTCTCATCTCGCCCAGGACGCACAGCACTGGTACACCATGAGATCAAGACCCCTCCTGGGGTGGTGGTACGGCAACGACCATATAGGGTCCCGGAAGCCCGACGCGCTACCATCGACGAGGAGGTAGAACGCATGTTGAAAGAGGGGATTATCGAGTAATCGGCCAGCCCTTGGTCCAGCCCCATTGTGCTGGTGCCTAAACCAGATGGGTCCGTTCGTCTCTGCAACGATTTCCGGAGGCTCAACCAGATTTCAGATTTCGACAGCTATCCCCTTCCCCGAGTAGACGAACTAGTGGAGCGGCTGGGGAAGGCTCGATTTATTTCCACCCTTGACCTGACGAAGGGCTATTGGCAAGTCGCCCTGGCACCGGAGGCAAAGCCAAAGACCACCTTCAGCACCGCACATGGCCACTGGCAGTACCGAGTCCTTCCGTTCGGCCTACATGGGGCCCCGGCCACCTTCCAACGCCTCATGGACATCGTCCTCCGGCCTCTCCGCGCCTTCGCTGCCGCCTACCTGGACGATGTAGTAATTCATTCCTCCACCTGGTCCGATCACCTGTTCCATCTGGGGGAGGTTCTGGGGGCCCTCCGGACATCCGGTCTTACGGCAAACCCCAAGAAGTGCCACCTGGGCTTGTCTGAGGCCCAGGGCTACTGCATCGGTCGGGGACTGCTAAAGGAGAAGAAGGTCCAGGCCGTGAGAGAATACCCCCGGCCCACGTCAAAGAAACAGGTATGGGCCTTTTTGGGATTAGCGGGTTATTATAGACGCTTTGTGCCTAACTTCTCCTCTCTAGCTGCCCCTCTTTCAGACCTCACCAAGAAAGGTCAGCCGGATCGGGTGCACTGGACGGATGGCACAGAACGGGCGTTCCGCCAGCTCAAGGAGGCTCTCACCACCCAGCCAGTACTCCGGAACCCGGATTTCAGTCGTCCCTTTTCGCTGCAAACGGATGCGTCCGAAACAGGGCTGGGAGCCGTCCTTTCACAGGAGTTCGATGGGGAAGAGCACCCCGTCCTCTTTATCTCCCGGAAGCTGACCCCCGCCGAGAGAAAATACCCCGCCGTGGAACGAGAAGCCCTGGCCATCAAGTGGGCTGTGGAGGACCTCCGGTACTACCTGGCAGGGCGGCACTTCACCCTGGTGATGGACCATGCCCCTCTACTCTGAATGGCCAAGGCGAAGGACACCAACGCCAGGGTAACAAGGTGGTTCTTATCTCTGCAAGATTTCTCGTTCCAGGTCATACACCGGGCCGGGAGCCAGCACGGGAACGCCGATGGCCTCTCGCGACGCTACGCCCTCTGGGGACAACGGCTACCAGGTGGGGGCTCAGAGCAAAGGGGGGGGGGACTGTGACGGCGGCACGGGCACCACCGCAAACACACCGAGGAAAAACCGCTCTTCGCTCACTGCAGCGGCAACCCGGAAGCGAGAGAGCGGAACAGGCGGCGGTTCAACACCTTGGCCAGCGGCGCCAACCGCGAGCTCCAAATCTTCAGCACCGTGGCCAGCACCGCGGCAAGTGAGAGTGGGGCGGAGCGGCAGGAAAACACAGACCAATCAGGAGCGCCGCTGGAGCATTCACCCTCCAGGAGGAAAGCACAGCAGGAAGCAAGGCTCAGCGGCTGGAGAAGGAAAAGGGGGTGTGGCCTAACCGAGACTAATGCTTGTTATTTGTTCTAATATCTTTCTACAGAGACATCCAGCTGACTCAGGACTCCCTACCGCCGACTGCGCCTGCACAACGTGCCTGGAGAGATCTGCTCTGCCGCTACCCTGCCACCCTCCTCCTGTTGTCTAAACAGAGAGCCTGGACCCCTGCCCAGTGACCCCTACAGGGAACTATTCTTGCCTTCACTGCCTTCCTACTTTTCCCTTATGCTTTCAGTGTTGGACAATTAAACTCACTCTTCTGCTAAAACCCTGATCCAGTCTCTCTGCCTCTTCTTCTGTGTCCCGTCTCTCTAAGAGCCCCACAATATATATATATATATATATATATATATATATATATATATATATATATATATATATATATATATAAACATGACGTCCAGTTACCAGCATGACACTAAACAGGTAGTAGTAACGGTGACTTTTTACTTAAGTACATGTCAGAGCCCATACTTCTTTACTTTAACTTGAGTAAAAGAGTGTAGTCACTACTTCTACTTTTACTGGAGTCTTTTAAAAAATGAGTATCTGTACTTCTACTTGAGTAAAGGATGTGTGTACTTTTGCCACCTCTGTTCCTAAACTACTATGACGTACTTTTCTGCCATTTCTGACATCCTCATACAGTACTATAGCTCCTCTCTCAGCACCCTGTCATACACTTTCTCTAAATCTACAAACAAGCATGATTGCTAAAAAAAATTAGAAGTGAGATAATAAGATAAGAGGACTTCACCTTTGCGAGCCTGTTCCTCTTTATTTTGGTTAATGAGGAGATATCGTGGACTCTCAGGGCAGAAGGGCAGCAGAAAACATTGTATTACCGCAGGGATCACAGTCAGAGACAGCAGCACAGGCCACAATTTATCTGAGCCCAGCAGAAACTCCAGGCCAAAGATCTATGCAGCCAAAATGTTAATTTGAAGCACAGCAACATATAAATATTAGCATGTCAACAAAAGAGAAAATTTAGACAGCATGTGTTAACATAAATTAGTTTAGCTAGGCTGAAAAGGGACAGATTATTAGTCAGGTTTTCTGAGCATTAAAAAATGTCAAAAAAAAGTAAAGTCTAGAAATATTTTAAATTAATTAGATTTTGTTGTACAAGTAATTTGTACTATAAGTTTAAATTAAAAGTCATATTATGTATGTGGGTGAAACTATTAATAAAGCAGGATATTTTTGAAAGATAACTATTTAAATTCCATGATAAATCATATAATGATTCACCTGTGCAATCAAGATCCCTACTACCACGCCGAGCTGGTGTAGAGTCCCAAAGGCTCCCCGGAGAGGCGTTGGTGAAACTTCCCCCACATACATAGGGGTGAGTCCAGTGAAAAGGCCACAGAAGAGGCCAATAACAAAGCGGCCAGTGATAACCATTTCAAAAGAAGAGAAAAGCGTGCAAAACCCCATGAGACCTCCACCGATCACGGCCAAGATATTCACCAGAAACATGGAATTGCGTCTGCAATAAACAAAAACAAAAAGGGTGTGAGAGTGTGTGAAATAACAAACAGTAGGGATGACTCAAAGAAGGGGGTTCATCATGAAATAGCAGTTAAAACAAATAAGACACAACAAAATAAATATTAATATAACAGCTATAGGACTGTAACTAGTAAAATATAATGATCAAGATGGTCACCCACAAAAACATGTAATAACTCCTTCTGAAACATTGCAACATTATTCACCAGTTTTTTTAGGTTTAGGACAACTAATCTTAATGAGGAACCTAGTGAACCCATAGTTCTGTTGTACCTAGTTGCATTTGTCCATTATCTCAAATGACACCACTGTGCCATTGGTCTGACCTTGTTGGTAAATAACTGTGAAGCTATAGATGGTAAGCCAATCTTTGTGAGATAGGGAACTTTCTTTTATCTCCTGCCATCCTGAAAAGTACTGTCATCACAAAAACTGGTATGAAGGATTTGATGTCAAGCCAGCATGAGCTAAATTCTGATGATATGCCTTTTACCATTTACCATTCTGAGGCATAGCCCCATGCTTCCTGGGAACTGGAGCAAATGCCCGAGGGCAGGGGCTCCTGGGAGCGCCCTATTCAGAGACGCTCCCCCTACTGCCAGCCCCGCCGCCTTTGTTGTTTCGGGGGGCAGAGGGGCCTGTGTCGGCTCCCCTTTCTTGTGCGGGTCTTCCCGGGTTTGCACCTGCTGGTGAGCTGTTTCAGGGCGCCCGGGAGGTCTGCACGAGTTTGACGCCACTGTCAGGCAGCCTGGCAGCGTGGAAACCTCTGCCAGCGGTGTCTCAGTGGGTCCTGAATACTGTAGAAAGGGGGTACAGGATCCAGTTTTCCTCCCGTCCTCCGTGTTTCCAGGGTGTGTTGCCCACAAATGTGGGCGGGCACCAGGCGGTGTTCCTCCGGGAGGAACTCCTCTCACTTCTGGAGAAAGGGGCCATAGAGCATGTTCCCCTCCCAGAGCGGGACTCCGGCTTTTACAGCCGATATTTTGTTGTTCCCAAGAAGGACGGGGGGCCGCGTCCGATTCTGGACCTGCGGGCCCTGAACTGTACTCTGAAGACTTACAAGTTCAAGATGCTCACGCTCAAGATGATCGTGTCCCAGATCAGATCCGAGGACTGGTTTGTCACGATCGACCTCAAGGATGCTTATTTCCACATAAGCATTCTGCCGGAGCACAGGAAGTTCTTCAGGTTCGCTTTCGGGGGCAAAACGTACCAGTATTGTGTCCTTCCTTTTGTCCTAGCCCTTTCACCACGCACGTACACGAAGTGCATGGATGCTGCCCTGGCACCATTGCGTCTCCAGGGCATCCGTGTACTGAACTACCTGGACGACTGGCTCATTCTGGCCCAGTCGGAGGCTATGGCAGCCAGGCATCGAGATGCTTTGCTTGCCCACGTGAGGTCCTTAGGACTCAGGCTGAACTCAGGAAAGTGTGTGCTTTCTCCTTCTCAGAGAACCACCTTTCTGGAGGTTGTTTGGGACTCCACCACGATGCAGGCACATCTGTCTCCCACTCGGGTGGCCTCCATCTTGTCAGCGGTGAAAGCTATTCGGCTAGGCCGCAGCCTCTCTGTTGCCGAGGCACAGAGGGTGCTCGGCCTCATGCCAGCAGCAGCCAACATTATTCCTTTGGGTCTGCTTCACGTGAGGCCATTCCAGCTCTGGCTCAAAGGGGCAGGCTTTCATCCTCGCAGGCATCCCCTCAGAGTTATATGGGTTATGCGCCGTGGGCTTCGTACCCTCCTTATGTGGAAAAGACCCCGGTTCTTGGCCTTAGGTCCCATTCTAGGGACGTGTCACCGTCGCAGGACTCTTTTGACGGACGCCTTGCTCTCGGGCTGGGGCGCAGCCTTAGATGGCCGCCCAGCCCAGGGTCTATGGGAGGGCCCCTGTCTCTCATGGCACATAAATTGCCTGGAGATGAGGGCTGTGTTTCTAGTGTTGCAACACTTTCTCCCACACCTCAAGGCCTGTCATGTCCTAGTGCGAACAGACAGCACCACGGTGGTGTCCTATATCAACCATCAGGGCGGTCTGTGTTCACGCCCCCTGTTCAGGTTGGCGTGGCAGATTCTGCTCTGGGCAGAGACCAGGTTTCTTTCACTAAGAGCGTTTTTTATCCCAGGGCGTGTAAATCGGGAGGCAGACTTCCTGTCGAGGCAAGTGCTGAGGCCCGGGGAGTGGTGTCTTCACCCCCACGTGGTGGAGCGAATCTGGCAGATTTTCAGCCTGGCGGAAGTGAATTTGTTCGCCTCAGAGGAGTCGACCCACTGTCCGCTGTGGTTCTCCCTCTCTCACCCGGCCCCGTTGGGCCTGGATGCCCTGGTATGGACGTGGCCAAGGCTCCGCCTATACGCCTTTCCCCACGGTAGCTCTGCTCCCGCAAGTCCTAGCCAGAGTGCGCCACGACCGGGTCAACCTTCTCCTAGTTGCCCCCCGTAGGCCCTCTCGAGTTTGGTTCACAGACCTAGTCTCCCTCCTGAACGGCACTCCATGGGAGGTTCCCGTCAGGAGGGATCTCCTCTCTCAGGCACAGGGGGCAATTCTTCACCCCCGCCCCGAGATGTGGAAGCTTTGGGTCTGGCCCCTGAGGGGGACCAGCTCCTAGATGCAGGCCTCTCAACTGAGGTGACAGAGACTCTGCTGAATGCTAGGGCTCCCTCCACTAGTAAATTGTATGCTCTGAAGTGGAGGCTTTTTCGCCTCTGGTGTGACGAGCACTCTCAGGATCCAGTTCACTGCCAGGTTGGTACAGTGCTGGAGTTCCTGCAGTCTTGCTTTTCTCGGGGCCTGTCCCCGTCTACTCTAAAGGTGTACGTGGCCGCAGTTGCCGCGAACCACAAACCTGTCCTTGGGGCCTCCTTGGGTAGGCACCCTTTGGTCTCTCGCTTTCTGCGTGGTGTCAGGCGGCTGAGGCTTCCTTTAGGCCACGCCTTCCTTCCTGGGACCTCTCTGTGTTCCTGGAGGGGCTGCTGGAAGCCCCCTTTGAGCCCTTGGAGTCGCCTCTGAGAAGTTTCTGACCCTGAAGTCCGCTCTGCTTCTAGCCTTGGCCTCTCTCAGGAGAGTCGGGGATTTGCAGGCTTTGTCGATTGCCCCCGCCTGCCTAGAATTTGCCACCGGCATGTCCAAGGCTATCCTGCACCCCAGGCCAGGATATGTCCCTAAGGTGCCCAGGATGGCGGGATGTCCAATCATCCTGCAGGCCTACTGTCCCCCTCCCCATGAGTCGGCGGAACAGGAGAGGCTGCACTTGCTTTGCTTTGCTTTACTTCCTCAAAGAAGCATTCCCATAGCGTCAGCACTGACGCAGCATCTCGTTCCCTTTTTAGCGTCATACGTAACCTGGTGTAGTTTTACTGTGATAAGGATGGGTTCCCTTTAATGTCTTTTTTTTTAGACTAAGTTCAGTCATAGACTAAGCTTTGAAAAATGACAAGGTTGTGAATAGCTTTAGGAGCTTGACAAGGTTTTTAAGGGTTATCTTTCAACTAGCACAGCTCCACAGCCGAGTTTATACAACAATCTTTTCTATGCTAAAGTGAATGGGGGTATTAATAAAAGTGTTAGTAAAGTAAAAGAAATGTGGTATTAATGTGTATTAGTTTATGATTTCACATACACATTATTTCATGTAAATCATAGACCACACCCTGTGACGAGTGTCTTGATACTGTATGATTTGCATGAAATAAATCAATATATAAAACCAGTAGGAAGCAAGGGGTAGTTACCATAGTAACTGGAGTAACTGTCCCCGGGTACAAGCCTTAATTTAAAGATGCAATAGTGCTTCTTATCATAAATAATAATGGCAAACTGACAAGTGTACTCTTTTTATGAACAGTGTTTTTGTGGCCAGGTTTAAATATTGGCTGACAGACTATTGAAGAATCAGTACATGAGTGCTAAAAGATTTTTCTCACTGACCGCCCAAACTTGTTGGCGAGGACACCAACACTGAATGAGCCCACCATTCCACCCACGCTAAAGATAGCCACTGCAAAACTCCACACGATGGTGCACACGCCAGGATCGATGGGCTTGCCATAACGTTCAATCCATGTGTTGTTGAAGAATGTGCGCAGTTTCTGATAAACAGAAAGAAAAAAATAACTGCTATAATAAGGTCAGTGATACAGAGATAATTTACTTGGTTCATAAACATGACCCCTGATCCCTGCCATTATATAATCATAAAAGCAGATTTATGGAACTTGATGAATTATGCAGGACAATTGATAAACACAATTAATATAGATTAACACATCAGCACTACATATACAGGAGAAAACATGCATTTTTAATGACAACATAAAGCTTATGTGAAGAAATGCTAAGGATATTGCACAGCCTAAGTGGAATTGCATTTATAGCTGAATATATTACCAGATCTGCCAACCATTACACATTTTGAGATGTGTAAAAACACCACATTATGCTAGTGCTATGAGCTGCATATCACGTTTTTCAGTTTGGGGTGTTGGAAGTTGAGGCTGTAGTGTGTGTGAACTAGCATGCTAGCATTCATGTTTTCCTTTGGTTTATTTCCCTGCAAGAAACACCAAATGAATTGCCACTGTATGATTTGTGTGTGATTTGTGTTATCCCTGCTCTTTTTCTGATCTCACATGATTTCAGTTTAATGTGAAATGATCCAGTGTTTATCAGGAAAATGTTTATAACAGCTCTTGGCTAAAAGAGAAACAACCAGGACTACAATTTTCTTTTCCTGGATTTTGTAAATCAAAATACATTTGCAAAGGGATCCAGACTATTCCTCCAAATCATGTCTTTCCAAGAAGACTAGAAAAAGAACAAGCTCAGCCTCTCAAAGCCACCTAAGAGGAGCTCACACCAACCAGAGCCGACAGCCATCTGCTGCCATAAAAGAACAAGTAATAATATGCCATGGAAATGTGAACATTGCTTCCCAAGTCTCAGTTACAACTGTGAGTTGTCCAGGAAAATTCAAGAGTTTTTTTTCTAGGAAATTGGTTATTCTATGCTTACACAGGAAAAGGGAAACATACTTTGCCACTTACAGTATATTTGCAGAATGCAGAATATAGCCTCAAGACCTCTCATCTGCCCAGGTCCTGTAACCATCCTGAATGAGAACCGATCATCCATTATTACTAGGATTTTCTAAGACCTTTTTTCTTACTGAATAGACTCCTTAATGTTTATACCTTCCACGTTGCCCAATGGACTGTACTTTATACATGCCAAGCCCATTAACTCCAGGCAGTAGTTAACCCATTATCCATCACAGAAACCCAGGATAAGGACAAAAACGTGCACAAGCCACATGCATTAGGCTGCATATGACACCAATAATCTTTCAAACCCTGAAAGAACTCCAGCACTCTTTTCCATATCATTAAGGCGTTAAAGGAATCCTTACTCAACACCATGGAAATACACCAAAATGCATTGGTCTGGTTCACTCACAAAAAAAAAAAACCCTTCCAGAGATGGGACATCAAACAGTAAATTTCATAAACACCGCCATAGAGGAACTGAGGAATTGTTTGGATGGTGCAGAACACATATTCTTCATCAGGTTTACTAAGAAATCGGATGCAAGAATACTACTACTCTGGCAAGAATTACCTACAGCAGTCTTGAATCTCAACTCTACTAAACAGGACATCACCAGATCCCAGAGCACTAAAATCACCTTAGAATGGTCTCCAGGCTTTGTATCCAGGATTTCTGTACCTTAACCCATATGGGAATAGTTCATAACTTATAGAGTATCTCTCTCAGTGTACCCAGGAATACAGTTTGCTGAGCAGAAAATGCTGGTGGCTTTCTCTAAACTAACCCGAGCCTCTTTCCATCTGCTCACATGACTTTTTGTAACATTGACACTGACTTTAAATGCCACATTGCATCTGGTCCCGGAATTGCTTGACTAAATGTCTGACTCACCATTACTGAAAGGATTCAATTCCATTTGTTCAATTACCGATTGGATCTCTAGTCTTTTCATTTAAAGCTTCTGTTCACATTTACTGCAAAACCTTATCTGTGCTATTGTAACGTGTCTGTCTGTGTTTTCCCCTTGTTTCTGTCTGCCGTCTCTCCCTGATGTTAATTGTTTGCTCCGCCCACTCATTGCTCACCATGGACACTAATTACATTCCATCTCTTCCCCAGGTGTCTTGTCTTTGTCTCTAATCGTCTCTGCTTTGTGATTGGCTCCTGTCTACTATATTTACTCTGTCTGTTCACTTCCCTGTTGTTGGTCGTTGTTTGTGTTGGTGATGGTGTTTAGTGTAGTCCGTTGTCTGTTCCTGTTCCCTGTTCCCTGTCCCCTGTCCTGTCCTGCTCTGTTCAGTGTTCTGACCTGTTTTGCCTGCCTGCCTGCCTGTTTATGTTTTGTTCATTAAAATAGTAACTGCATTTGGATCCTCACTCACCTTTTGTTTCACCCTGTCACACATCGTGACAGCTATCCATCAGACAACATATTTTTTAAGAAATATTGATCCATCTATAATAATTAAGACCAATCAATCCAGTTTCCCACATTTACAGTTATCTCCATTGTATAAAACTGCACCATTTCTCCATGTATCTCTGCTCAAACTATATTCTAGCTGCCTGAACAATGAGGATGTGTGTTTTTGATAGAGAGTAAAAAGCACATGTGGAAGTTGCTCTGGATAATCTGCAAGCTGATAAGCTGATCTGCAAAATTCATTGAATATAACTTAAATGTGTATCCTTTATGTTACCCCTACATATCCTCTAGGTTTATTCTTTGGATTACTGTGTGGTCTAATTACTGTTACAAGATCACTTTGAAGACACATAAACTGTATAATATTTTATAAAGCATGAATTTTATTTAACATAAAAAAAGACCATTTGCCTGAAAGGTTAGTAAATGCATTTTGATAGGCTTAAAATAGATCTAAAATAGATCTTAAACATTTAATTTCTTTTTACCTTTAAGTAGATAAGTAGTATAAAATTCAAGAACAGCTTGGACGTTTCTTTCCCTGAACACTAGAGGGCGATCTGGCAGGGCTTCTATGTTATAGTTTAATTTGTATTCACTTGTCCATGTCCCGCCTACGTCACTGTCACCATACCACGCCCCCATACACACCTGTCCTCATGTTCCCCTGATTGCCTCCTATATATACCTATATAGTGTTGAGCTTGTTCTTTACTTTGTATTTGTTCTCTGTTTTGTGTTTTTATGTCTAGCTCATGCTCCTGGTTTCTTGTTTCTATGTTCCATGATGTCTTATTCCTAAATTCCTAGTATTTTACTGTATCTGTTTTGTTTTGTTTTTTTGTTTTTTTTTTGTTAATAAATTCCTTCATTTTGAGTCTGAACTATATGCGTGTAAAGGCACACAACTTTGCCAATAAAATTCTAAAATGATCTCACACACATATTTTTACCTGCTCAGGTGCATTGATGACTCCAGTGTTATAACCAAACTGCAAGGAACCGATTACAGCAGTGGCCAGAGAGAACAGAAGATAGCATGTGACTTCCTTCTGTAAAGGAGAAAAAGAAATAAATTAAATAAAGTAATTCTTGGCTTTTTGGTAGTGCATTGCTACAGAGATGTAAATAAATTACAGAAACGCAAACATTATACAAATATAATAATCAAAAGGGCCTTTGTCCACAGAGGAAGGTCTAGGAACCCCAGGAGTAAATAGAAAGTAGCCAGAGGGTCTAATTTTTCTTATTGCGTATTTGTCTGGTCACCTGAATTGAATCATTTTAATATAGACTTCAGAAACTCATTAAAAAATGATTCCAATTATGTCAATAGGAAACTAATGGGTAAAATATAAATAATAAATAATAATAAAAAGCACAAAGGCTTCAAATAGACCAGAGGTCTAGTCAGCCAAAGAGGTTTAATATTTATAAAATAAATCTGTAGTGAAATTCTTTGAGTTTGGTTTTGTAGGTAAAGCTCCCTTACTGCAAAAGATTTGAGAAGCTTAAAAATCAAGGGCAATAGGATGCTATAGTGCTGAAACAACAAAATCCATTCAACCACATGATCCTAAAGCTACGCTAAGGTTCTCAGTTTATGGCCTTATATTCACCTTCACATCACATTTAAAGTGTGAAAAATCTGTGCGATGTCAAATACACGGGGGTGAATTTACCACCTCTAGAATGATTGGTAAAGATGGCTGGAGAAAGTAAGAAAATGGATGAAATATTTGGAAATATGGGTGAAATTTTTATTCTAAAAAAAGCCCTTTGGTAGGTTTGAATGCTGCATTATAGGTTTTTTAATATCCAAACAATAAAGTACACAAAAAAGTATAGAGTATTTGAGATTGCTAGTTTGTTCATCAGAGTTAGACAGACAGACAAACAGACAGACAGACAGACAGACAGATGTAGATAGATAGACAGATAGACAGATAGACAGATAGATAGATAGATAGATAGATAGATAGATAGATAGATAGATAGATAGATAGATAGATAGATAGATAGATAGATAGATAGACAGACAGCTTCTAAAAATATAAAGAAAAAACAAACTTCACAGCGCTGTGCTGCAAACTCCTAAACAACAGAGAAGAATGGAGGAGAAAGTAGAATATTGAGTTAAAGGTACTGTAGAGACAGAGGACAAGAAAGGATAACTGAAATGTGACCAGCACAGCAGTGACTTAGGCTCAGTATTGACTTACATATTGCATACACAAATGTTATGATGTCTGTAATATTCATTTTTAATATTATATTATATTATATTGTCTTTATACATTTTATAAATTCATTCATTCATTCATTCATTCATTCATTTATTACATGCAAATATAAATACATTTTGAGAATCTTTAAATGGAAACCAGCACTGAGGAAAAAATAAATAACTAGCTAAATAAATAAATATATAAATAATCTATATTTTAAAATAATCTAATCATAAATATCTTAAATACTTAAACACCGCTTACATATTTACCATAAACAAGGATCATTAAACTTATTTATTAGTTTTTAAGCTTTTTTATTTTGCTCATTTGAAACATTTATTTCTGAAAACAAACAAAATTGTCATACACATAAAATTAGATTGCTTAGAATTATTTATAAGTTCTACAAATAAGTTTGTAGTAAAAAAAAAGTACATTCATGAAAATTAGGATGTTACCAATTTTTGAATTCTGCTCTTGTAAAGAATGCTACAGTAGTGGCTTTAAACTTGCTGATCTATTAGAGAACTATTATTGAATAAGTTTAGATACTTCTCTATACTTTTCACACAAGTTTTCTTTCTTGCATCATGTTATTTAGGTAAAACCACCAGACAATATTGCAGTTATGGGTGCAATTCAGAGTTAATAAGAAGAAAGAGACATGAATTTTAGCGAGTATCTATTTAGCAATGGCACCCAAGCATCGTGTATGAACAGGATTGTCTTCATGAGTGTTTCTACAGTAACAGCTGATGAACAGGAAGAAACACAAGGCAGGCTGTGGAGTGAATAACTGTTTATAGGTCATAAAAAAGTTAGACTTTTAAAGTTAAATCCTTTAAAGTAAGATCAGAAACTCTCGTCAAATGCTCAGACTAAAATAGATAAAACGTTAATCGTGTCAGATGTTAATCATGTCACCCTTAATGTGACATGGCGTCTCATAAAATTCAAGTAAAAAACAAACAGAAATGTTTTATGAGAATAAACCTAATAGACAATAACCAATAATCTTCTGAGACTGTGCTCAGAATGAACAAATCACAATCAGAGTCATGTTCAGAACTCAGTATCATACACCTGGGATTAATGAAGCGATTCTTGATCGCACCCGAATAAAGATCAGCTGTTTCTCTAGGAATTTTTTGATATCTGCTTGACTTCTGAAGCCCTGGCCCACAAAGAGCTTAGTATACATAAATAATGCAAAGCCAAAATAGTTAGGTTATTTCACTTTATTTTCATTTTAAAATGTCTTGTTATAACAGAATAATGTGACTATGTAATGACACGTTATTCATTTTTGACCATTTGAACAAAAAAACTTTATAATCTAATAATTCTAAAACATGAAGTAAATATCTTGTCAGAAAATCTTTGTCATATAATATACACACCAAGATAAGCAGAATTAAACCCAAATAAATATGAACTGTTTCTGTAGGATTTTAATGGCATCATACTGTCAAGTCAAGAGGTATTAATCACGAGAAGGGTATAAAAGAGTTTCCAAAATATTAGATCTACCTTGGAAATCTGAAAGACATCGTAAACAAATGGACAAAATGGGGAACCACAATGGCAACATTTAAGGAGTTTCAGGAATATTCGAGAAGTACTGGTCACTTCCTGAATGTAACAGCATCTCTGATATTCTTGACATTTCTGGAATTTTTTGTAGAGTGGCTAGAGGGCAGTTCTTTGTTTCAATAATCCAAGCCCTCCTGAATCACCCTAAACCATATGACAAAATGGTCCATAGCCTGATGAATCCATGTTGGATGTTTTGGGCATAATTTAAAAAAAATGTTTGGCACAGAAAAACCCAAAGAACACCATCCATATCCCATCTTATTGCCCAAGAACACCATCCATAACCCAGCTTATAGCCCAAAGAACACCATCCATAGACCATCTTATTGCCCAAAGAACACTATCCATACACCATCTTATCGTCCAAAGAACACCATCTATACACTATCTTATTGCCCAAAGAATACCATCCATGGTGGTGGCAGCATCATACTATGAGCTGCTACAATGTAAAGAAAAGCTTTCAGTAACCTGCCTGCTACAATGTGCTCCGTGTGGTGTGCAAACTTTTGTAGGCAGGTTATTGAAAGTTTTTCTTTTAATATTTTTCAGTAGTTCTGTTGGTTTTAACTTAATGTTGGAAAAAACTTGTCATGGTTATGGTTCATTTTTTGTGCATCTTAAAAATCTGCGAAAAATCAAATCAATTTTGAAGTGATTTATTTGTTTGTTTTACATTCATGTTTTGCCAACAACATAAGAACATGCCATGTTTTTATTTATTTAGTGTTGTAAGTCATGTGCATGAAATAAGTTTTGTTTAACTGATCAAAATGAATGATATTACACAATCAGACAATTGTGTTTAACGACCAGACATTTCTATTACTTTTTATTTATACACTGGTTTGACAATGCACCTTAAGATCAGCAAGTGATCACATAGAATTCACCTTTATTCACCTAATATACCTTATGTAGTATGTAAAAAATAAAAATAAATAACTGATAGCAATCTGTTCTCCTACAGATAGTGTAGACATATATAGACTCTCATACATATATGTATATTTATCAGAGATGGGGGACTCGAGTCAGACTTAAGTTGCAGACTTGAGACTTGCTTGACAAATATTAAAAAAAGACTCAACTTGACTTTGACTTGACATTCATGACTTGAGACTTACTTGTGACTTGCACATGCCTGACTTACGTAGGAGTAAGTCACGCATGTGCAAGTCACAAGTAAGTCTCAATTCATGAATGTCAAGTCAAAGTCAAGTTGAGTCTTTTATTGAGTCTGTTATTTATGATGTAATCCATAAACAATGCCTATAATCTTAATTCACTTTTTATCCATCAACTAAGTACATTTTCATTTAACCTCTGGAATCATGTATTATTACACATCTCTTGGTGTATGTCTGTAGTGCACGTCCTCACCTTCTCCCCCTCCATGATCCAGTAAAATGGGAGTGGCAGCAAGTCGAGAACGCGCAAATTTGCACGAAGGTTCCGATGCAAAACGCACTTTAAGCTGAAAAAACAAACAAACAAACAAAAACATGCACATTACAAATCAATAACGGAAATGATACAGGACGCAAATATGCAAACAAACAAACAAACAAACAAACAAACGAATCAATAAACAAAACGAGCAAATACGCAAAAACAACTCGATGTGCATCAGACCCACATACAACAGGTGCCTGATTGCTGGAGTTCATTCACTTTGCACGTTTACATTTTATCACTAGTGAAGGTTTGATTTTTGAGCTCGTGACTGCTACATGATGAAGCATTTCGTTTTAACTCGTTGTAGAATTACTCCAGTGATACTGTACATACGCCTAGAGTGACATTACAGACGTTCAGTTAAACGCAATGCTGTTGTTATTAGCTCACAACACGCGCCATCATTTTGCGCAAATATTAAAGAACGCATGGAGCGCGCGCTCTTTACCTTTCCCGGACGTCGTGACTGATCCGCTCATGCGCCTGTCGCTCTCTTCTTCTGGCTCTCGGTGAGGATTTTCGTGTATATTTGTCACACTACGAATACGTGGCGATTCTCACGTTCCCCTTTGACGTATAAAATGCCCCCTTGGTTTGCTTCAGCCAATAACAGCAGTAATCAGCCTGACCTCTGCTTTCCCAAAACCCCCTCCATGCGCTTTCATTTATTCAGAACGACGCATTTGTGCGTCGGGAACTCGTGACATTTCGCCAATGATACACGGTCACACGGAGAATCCGATACTTCCCGTGATGCTTTGTACGCGCGACCTTGAGGAGCGTCGGATGGTGGATGCTGCGGATGCTATGCGACGCTATTTTCCACCCGCATTTCCACAAACCCCATAATGCTATTGGCTCGTAGTTGCTCCTCGAGCCCATATTATTACGTGAGCTCACAGCACGAGCCAATCAGAGAGCACAAGTGATGCTCTTAACTAATCCCGACAGAGGCTTCGAAATATAGGTGGGTTAAAAAAAACGCACATACAGTCAAAATAAAAATATTTTCAGGCTAATTATAAATACTGCTTTGTGCTACAAAATTGTTAATACACTATGCATTAATAAATTGCATAAAAAAAAGTTTTAGTCTGTATAGGATGTTATTCTGTCTCCAGCACTGTTTTTTTTTTTTTTTGGCAAAATCAATTCATAAAAAAAGACATGCCTAAAGTGTACATGTAATGCATTGCTTTTTTTATTTTAAGGTCCCCTACAAGGCAAGATTTCATCCCAGATCAAATCTAACCAAAAAGTTTAACGCGTTTAATGGAATACATATTTGCATTAAGCGTTTTAGTTTACAGTCAAGAAATCTCAGTATTATCTGGGGATTAGTCAGATGTAACTGATTCTGTAAATTCCCAAGAATTCTGCTTATGATTTAAGTGTAAATGTCTAAGCTTTTATTTACTTATTCATTCAGCACTTAATTGTGCAAACAAGCAATACTGAATCTAGAGGCCCAGATTTTAATGTTATATGAGTCAAAATGTATGGAGCTTAGTGTTTGGTGGTGAATGAATCAATGGAGTTTGAAATATACACATAAACCAACACGACATGACATGAAGACAGTCAGTGACTCAGCATCTATCCTACTTATTATTGTCAATCACTTCCAGACCCAGGTTGTGCATCAGAAGCTTTGACCTGGAGATTGATTGGAGATTAAAAAATGCTCCTCCCTTTTTGTTTATTTATTTATTTATTTATTTATTTATTTATTTATTTATTTATTTATTTATCTGACTCGACTAAGAATGCTATATTGCCACGCTGAAATTTTTGATTTTAGATTTCATAGAAAAAAAGCAGCTCATAAACTCGTTCAGTGTAAATTTCCATTGAGTTATTTAACAGATGTTCTCTTCCAGAGTAACGTACAAATGTGAACAGTAGATGGCAATACAAAGCCTCAAGCCAGTCTATATTTATAGTTGAATGTATAGCCTGAAACGAAAAAAAAATTAAATAAAACAAACTAGTGTGTTTTTCTGTATAAAAACAAAACAAAACAAAACAAAAAAAAAACTGTACAGTATTTTCCCAACAACAAACCATGGATAAACCCTGATATAAAGACTCTCCTTAAAGAGAAGTAGAGGGTTTTTAAATCAGGAAACAACGAAGAGCTGAAAACAGTCCAGAGAGAACTGAGAAAGAATATCAGGAAAGGAAAAGCATGCTACAGGAGGAAGATGGAGGATCAGCTTCAGCAAAACAACGTCAGTGGTGTGTGGAAGGGGCTTAAAACCGTCACTGGTCATAAGGAGCCCAGCTCTCAGGCTGAGGGTGATCAGAAGTGGGTGAATGATCTAAATCTATTCTTTAACAGATTTGATCAGCTAACCGCCCCTGCCCCTATCCAGTCCCCTCTGCTGCAACCTCCCTTCTCCACTTCCACAACTTCCACCTCTCTATCAGCTCACAGCCTACACACAACACACCTAACACCCCCCCCCCACACACACACACACACACATGCCAATTTCCTCCAGCCCCCACTTCAACCAATACACACTGCCCCTTACAGAAGCCCAGGTGAGAATGGAGCTCAGAAAGATCAAAGTAGGAAGTCTGCGGGTCCAGACGGCATCAGCTCCAGGCTACTTAAGACCTGTGCAGACCAGCTGTGTGGCATATTGCTGTACATGTTTTACCTGAGCCTGAAGCTGGGGAAGGTGCCACAACTATGGAAAACATCCTGCGTGGTGCCTGTACCAAAGGCATCGCGTCCAAAAGACCTTGGGGACTACCACCCAGTAGCACTGACCTCGCATTTGATGAAGACATTAAGGAGACTCATCTCCAACCACTGGTGAGCCCATCAATGGATGCACTTCAGTTTGCCTACCAACCTGGCATCTTCCTCCTAAATCGGGTGATTTCGCACATGGAAAAGGCTGGGAGCACAGTGAGAGTCATGTTTCTTGACTTCTCCACTTTTAACACCATCCAACTGATGCTCCTGAGGGATCAGATGGTGTACTGTACATGGGAGTGGACCATCATCTGTGTGCTTGGATACTGGACTACCTCACAGACCGACAACAGTATATGAGGACTATCTTATCTTATCTTATCTTATTTTTTATTTATTTATCTTTTATTTACACTAATAATAATTATTATTACTTTATAAAAATTAATAATAAATTATATATATATATATATATATATATATATATATATATATATATATATATATATATATATATATATATATATATATATATGTGTGTGTGTGTGTGTGTGTGTGTGTGTGTGTGTGTGTGTGTGTGTAGCGATTTTGGCTCGCGTAGCAAGGTAAATATTTATAAGCAACTATGACGTGTTATAGTGACTTCTAAATATTATAACCTAAGTTGAAATTAACGGTACTGGAATTAAGGTTACACTTATTTGGTCTGTTCGTCTGGCAAACAGGCCGTGTACCTTTATTAATTCTATGAAGGCGGTATCTTCCCGGCCAAGAAAGATTCACTTTCCTTTTACTGTATACCGTAATTTAAATTAAATTAACTCAATAGAGCATGTAGTTCAGACCAGATATTGCAGGTACCTTAATTTGTGAGCGATACTCAGAGACAATCACCTGTGGCTCAAAATTATGACATTTAATGAATGAGACAAACACAACATAAACTAACTACACAAACAAACAAAAGAAATAGGGAAAACGAAGATGAAAATAAAATAAAACAAAAGAAATTAAAATTGGGGAAAGGGAGGAAGAGACTGGAAAGAAGAAATTAGAGAAAGGAAGGAAAGGAATGGCAAGCTTAGACTTCAAAATTAAATCACACCCTAACTGGGAAATCCTCACAGGAACTTAAATTCACCTTAAGATTCAATGAAAGATTACTACTTAAAATTACGCATCTAAATTGATTGGTAGAGGAAATGGTTACTTGCATTGGCTTACTGCACAAGAGTCCGGATGCAACAGAGAAATCTCTGAAAAGTCAGTTAGGGTGGGGTCAGACGTTCTTCCAAGTTCTCCTGAAGATCAGAGCAGTTGTCGTTCTTGGAAGTGAAGCTTGCTGGAACTTCTTTGAAGGAAGATGGAGTCGTCTTGAAGCTGTTCCAAAAGTCTGACCACGGATTAGTGGTGTTTGTGACAATTTAAAGGTCACGAACTCCACCCATCTTTGGGGAGATGACCAATACTTCGGTCAAGGTTTTGGAGGGAAAAACTCCCTTTGTTTCAGGTGTCTATGGGCGTGGTTTAGCTATCAAACTTTTAGATGACTTTAAAGTTTGATCCAGGGTGTATTAAGACGGTATGGCGCCTTTCGTGCTCAAATAAAATACACCAGTGCTTGAAAAATGAGTAACCGATAATTTTGTGGTCATTTGGATACTAAACATGAAGGGTAATGACGGTATGAAGGCAGCGGTACATTACATACATAGATCATTAATCAAAGTATAACTTATTTTAAAATACAATGTTGTTTTCTGACACATGAATAAAATACACCCTTGTCAGGAAATTAAGGAGCAAATAATTTTAAGTCAGGCAAGCCTTAAAAGAAGAACACATTACAAAAAGGGGTATAAGAATGAGAACCTTAGAGTACCTTATCTTCGGGTTTTATTAGTAAAAGGAATGTCTCATTGTGTTGTGTGTGTGTGTGTCTGTGTGTGTGTGTGTGTGAGTGTGTTGAGGGCCCCTAATCAGAGAAGCCGCATGGGGTTATCTGGTCTTTGTGTAGGCTCCAGTCATTCTGGAGTCAGGTGTGTGTGTAAAACTGGGTTGCTCATCGGTTAATTGAGGAGTAGATGTTGAAATTTAGGGTGCCTGGGACATGAAATCTAAAATGACTGGTACCAAACGCTACATATATATATATATATAATATATATATATATATATATATATATATATATATATATATATATATATATATATATACATAAATCATGGATAAATCATGTAATAAATCATATCATGGAGTTAGGTGAATTTAGCACTTTTCTTTTCACATTAATTGGCTTATAATGATAAAAATGATCATATGGTGCAACCATACTATGCAAATATTTAGTATCTGGTAATACAAGACATTTAGTATGCTTAATTTTCTGCAAGCACTATATATTCATCTCAATTCTTAGACTTTTTTCTGTCTGTCCAAAATAAATCCTTTAAAATCCTATAAAATAATCATTAACAGGAATCCTTCTTTAAAAATTATTTAATTATTTATTATTTAAATTATATAATTATTTACTTAAACAATGTGGATGTGAGAAGCAGTTCATTTCTCTCTGTCTTTCTTAGCACGTCACTTGAGATTAGAGCCTATTTCAAACACACACACACACACACACACACATACACACACACACTATTCATTATTACAAATTGTTCACACAGCTATTTATTTATTCATTCATCCCAATAGTGCGTACCAACCAATAGGTGGCACATTGCGAATGAGTTGACATAAACGACTCACTGAGCAGTGTGGAGTGGAGCAGTCTCAACCCACGCGATCACCAATCATTTGCCATAAGACCACGTGATCAATTATACACACACACACACTTTTCTTTTCTTATTGCTAAGTGTGCAAAAACCTTTAGAATTGTGTTCAGAATGAATCAACCAATCAAATCCGATTTCATGTTCAAAAGTAATTATCATACAGCTATCCTCAATTAAATCATTCTGATAAACTCCAAAATAAAAAAATAAAACCATAAATAAAAAATAATCTGTTGTTTTCATCTGAGCGATAAAGCTATGGTCCACTAAGAGCTAATAAAGCATGCATGATATTTCACTGAAAAGTATTTATCAGTAGAGGGTTATAAAAGAATTTCCAAAGCATTAGATGGAGCACAGTGAATAAACATTTAATAGGACCTCCTTCCCAAGAAGAAGAAGAAACTTACCAGGGCAGCTATCAAGAGACTCAAAGGAACATTAAATAAAGTGTGGGGATGGTGTTGGACTAGCAATCGAAGGTTGTGAGTTTGAATCCAAGGTCCACACTCGGGCCCCTTACCAAGGCCCTTAACTCTCAACTGCTCACTTGTAAAAAATGCATAAGGGTTTAATGTTCAATTGCCAAATTCAAAATTCTTTATTTTCATACTGTTTTTAACAATGGACATGGTCACAAAACGGCTTTATAGAAATGATAATTTAATAGACTGTTGCTCCTCTACATGCCATAGAAGCTTCTCAGACTCACCAAAGCATGGACTCAGTCTGACCAGTCTGTAGCTACGTGACCCCATACACATCAGTGTGGGATGCAATGTGTCATTAAAGTATTTTGAATCTTATGCCATGGTTTCCTTTTGGTCACAGCAGACCACACTGTAACTTTGACATTTATGAGATGTTGCTATGAGATAATCAGTGTTATTTTACTTAATCTTTGAGTGTTCATAATGTTTTTGCTTATGGGTTTAGTTTACTTATCTCATTATGTCATTGTTCAGGCAGTTTAGTCACCACTTTTAGATACATATTTTCTTTCAATACCTTTTCAAATGCACTCAATAATTTAAGCAAGATTATTTTAATTTATGTCTAGATCAATTTATTCTTAAGCAAGTTAAACTGTTTATTATAAAATGTTTGTCACCTTTCCCTCAAACAATTATGCTTAATGAAAATATACTGTACTAACAATGGGAGATCAACATAATCCTGATGATATCATGGTCATCCACATAAAATATTTCTGCTCTTTGAATGGGAAGGATGTCATTCAGAGCAACAAAAGCCAGTCATGGATGTCTGTTAGCTTTTTCTGTACAGAATATATATTCTACATAATTAGAAATGTTGACACAGCTAGCCTTTACTATAATATGTTTGGAGTATGCTTGAAAGGCTCCGGAAAGCAGACATGAGCACCGTAGTGTAATTCTTCATATTCTACAAACAAATCTTGGTGTCGGCTTGTTGCCATGGCAACTGCATGCTTGTACCTGACAATGATTCTGAGATGTCATTAACTGCAGTCGGCGTCTCTGTAAATAACATGAGACATAAACACAGAAAATCATCTAGCTCCTTACAGAGTGTACTTAGAAAAAGGTAAACTCACAGGCGGGAAGATAAAGATTTTCAAGATTTAATGCTCTCTCTCTCTCTCTCTCTCTCTCTCTCTCTCTCTCTCACACACACACACACACACACACACACACACACACACACACACACACACACACACACACACACACACACACACACAGCAAGTTATGACACACAGACACACAGACACATAAATACAGAGAAGTCATTCAAGTAGAGGCTATGAGCTAGGGATACATTGCTCATTTCTGAACATAAAATTCGATTCAATTGAGAGTAAAAACAAACAGAATCCTTAAGCTTTTTACATGCTTTTCAATCATACAGTATGTGTTCTTACAAAATAGAGAACAAGAGAGAGAGAGAGAGAGAGAGAGAGAGAGAGAGAGAGAGAGAGAGAGAGAGAGAGAGAGAGAACATTGCATGTTCTGCATTCTAAGAGAATAGGTCTACACCCGAGCGTTCTCTTTGTCTGTTTAATCCTTCTTTAAGCTACGTTGCCATGGACACCTCCTCTCTCACTGAGCTCCTCTCTCACTGAATGTACATATGCAGACCCATTTTAACACACAACCTACCTGTAATATTCAAATACACACTGGTATGAAATAAAGATCTTAATAAATATTTTTATGAAAAAAAAAAAGAATAAAATACTTTTACACTGATACATATTACACAGCATCAACACACACCACCCACCCACACACACACATACACACACACACACACATGCACCCACGCACACACAAGTTCAAAGTTGCATAAGTATGAAAAAAAACTACAACTAAGCTTTTCGATGAAGTAATACCTGAACATGACAGAGAAGCAGACAAGCACATTGAAATGTAATTTATTTACAGGACTAATTAATGCGTAATTTGTCTTTGTTATGCTGCTAAGAGCTTTCCTTTGTTATAAAAAAAAACTACACAGAAATATTGTGTGGTTATTGCTTAAAGCTCAGTACATTAGATTCCTTTAAGCATTTTTCACATCCTTTAACCACAAGTGATGTATTCCTTCAAACACTCTTAGAAATCAAATAAGTTTAGACCACGTGTCTGAAAAAAAAAATGCATTCTTTCTAATCTGAAAAGTGCATGAAAATGATATGCATTTTAAAGACCATGCATAATACAGAATAAACAATATTTTCAAACACAGGTTACTCACTGATACTGTTTTTCATACCCAGGATGTTTGGAAAGGGTCTTTCTGTTTCTAACAACATGTGCCTCATTTTAGAGTAATACTGTAAATGATTTTTCTTTTATGCCATCATATGCATTTTAAGATTTTGTTCATGGGGTTCTAAGGGTTTAAAAACAGTAGCAGAAACCTGCTTGGGCATTTTAGTGACAAGGGTCAAATGGATATTTGGTAACCCCTCCATGAAGTTCCACAATAGACTCACTCCAAGCAATAACATCTCCAGTTAGGTGGCTGGAACAGGAGGCTTGGTTGTCTATCTCTTGAGAGTTAAGAACACGGGACCATACCTGTAGGTCTGACATTTCTCCAACAAATGATTGCGTAGCATCAAAACGGCCACCAAGAGTATCCTGTTATTGTTCAGAAGGATAGACAGATAACACGTTGTAAAATGGCTTAATAATCTGCAGGAGGATGAAACATGAAAAATAATACTTATTAATATCTTTACCTGCTCCTGTCCCAGTATAAAGACTCCTCCTGGTTTTATGGGATGCCATGGGGACAAATTTTCCCCAGAGCCCCTTTTCACTCCATTCTGATAGGCCTCCCATACTCCATCCCGTGTCGACCAAGTCACGCAAATATGGTGCCACTTACTGTCTTGCAGAGATAGAGGTAGAGTTACAGCCTGAAAAGGGAGATAACGTCATATAACTTATTTCCTAAATTCTTACAGAAGGTACACTATATGGCCAAAGGTTTGTGGACACCTGACATCAATCCCATATGTGAGCCTTTCATTAAACCGTTGGCACAAACTTTAAAGTACACAATTGTCTAACATCTTGTATGCTGTATCCTTTCATGGATCTAAAGGGCCCTAAACCTGTTCCAACATAACAATGTCTCTGTGCAGAAAACACGGTCTCTACAGAAATGATTTCCCATGAATGTGGAAAGAAAACTTCTGGAATTAATTGTAAATGTGAAATCTCTTGTGGCTGAATGCACAAATCACATTTTTTTTTCGTGGTTATTATAAAATAAAAGTTGATGAGAAGTTGAAAAACCAGTGACGTCTGATGGTCCATAAAAATTTTGAGAGAGAGTTCTAGAGAATTATATTCTCAATGCATATGAATCTCATCATGATCAACATTTAGCAAATCAGGTAAATTTTAGCAAATATAGCATTTTAGCATCCTAGCAACTCCTTGCTTCCTTTAGAATCCAGGCATAAGCCCCGTCAATGAACTGCAACTGATCAAATTGGCAAAACCAAAGACCATTAAAAAATGGAAAGATCTAAATTACTGCTATGTAACTTACTTTGTCATTCACCAGCAATTCTATTGGACTGTTGGCCCATTCAATCAAGACAAGCTCGTTAGCCTGGCCAGGGACAGAGTAAGAGAAAGGGGTGCCTATTCCTGGCCCTGAACCCCCCTTTAACCAGAGGCAGACAGTTAAGGCAAATATTTCATTGAGAAGAGTGTGCTTGATCCGGCCATACATGTAGTTGGTGTGCATCGGAAACCCGATTTGAAAACCATCAGGATTCTTACGTCTCTTTTGGTTCCCTGTGAGAAGGCAAGAAATTGCATTATCTTCTTTAAATTACTTTATTATTCAAAGGTTATTGATACATCAAATATGAAACAACTCTTTATTGAAAAGCACCTGTTTCTGGAGACCTGTGGTATAGATGGCTCAGAACAGAATCCAGCTTATTGTAGGCACCACGTGCTCTGGACGCTGTAGATTTAAGAGGGCTACGACGCTGGTGGCCATGATCGCTGTTGCTGTGGTGACCACTGTCATGGGGGTCAGAATGATGGTCATCATGGTGTTCATTCAGGTGGCTGTCATGGTGGTCATCATGATGGTCATCATTGTGACTGTTATGATGGTCATCATGATGATCATCATTATCATTATTGTGTGTGCTGAGCTGATCAAGGTTATGGCCATAATAGTGATTGTAATGATGACCATAGCGGCGGTTATTATCAGGGTTGGCATGGCGATCTCCATATTGGTCATCATGGTGATTATCACGATGGCCTTGCCCAGGGTGGGATTCGTGGTTGCCATAGTCATGGTGACTGTCATGGTGATGGTGGAGCTGTTCTTCAAGTGCACTGATTTTGCGCTGCAGAAGGTCTTTCAGTGAGCTAGAATAGGTGCTAGATGAATTTCTTGCCTGATGGGAGAATACATACAAAGGAAAAACAAAAATGTCAGACCATACAATTCAACAGAGCAAATCGAGACCTACAGACACACGGACATGGGTCTAAAACCAGTTTGTTAACCTTTTCTAAATCTTTGAATGTTCCCAGAATCGAAGTGACCTTGATCTTTGTGAAATGGAAGAAGTCTGGAACCACCTAGACCTTGCCAAACTCAGTAAGCAGGTTAAAAGGTACTCAAAGAACCCAAAGACCTCTCATAAATCCTTAAAAGAAATAGAAGATCCTACTGCAAGGAAAGGCAACTCAATAATTTTCCATCAATCAGCCTTTATGCAAGCTAGAAAGAAGAAAAAATCACCTACTGTATGCTCTGGTGCTACAACACTTACTCTTTGGGGTCACGTGATACATCTAACAAAACCAGCCAAAGTATAGACTTTATACAATATCTGTGGAGATACCTAAAGACCTAAAGATGGCAGATCACAGGTTCTCCTTATCCAATCTGATGGAGTTTGAGAGCATCTTGAGAAATCCAGATGTGCAAAGCAACAAATGAGAGTATTGGATGTTGTCATTATGGGTTATTGTGTATACATTAATGGCAAGGTTTTAATTAAATTGAACCAATAATGCAAATGATGCAAAATTTTATAGGTTCTGAATAGTTAACCAACACTCTGTAGGAAAAATAGCATACTAGGATAGCTCACACTTTAACGAAAATAGAATAATTAAGATTAAACAAGTTAGGTGACTATAAAAAAAACATTTGTAACCCATTTGTGTTAAGAATATAATCCCATATGTACAGTGTTTAATGATGCCAATATGTAGAAGAGCCCAATGACATTTAAACCAGCTTCTCCTTCACTCTCAACCTCCTTCCTTTTATTAGTCAGAGAAAATCCGGCTTACTCAATGCTATAGTACACCACGATTAATGGCTCATCAAGGTGGATAAGTGTAATTAGTTGTGATACTAGCTAGTTAGTCACAAAACCTTGTTACAGCTGTGCTATATGAACACATCTTCCCAGAGACAGGTGCAAGTGTAATAAAACTTGAGGCACATATTCCAAATGTATTTAATGCAAAGACTAATATCTTTTCTTTTCTTATTTTTTTTAAACATTAGTAATCGCTAACCAATTTTTTTAATGGCAGAAATTCTAAAATATGTCAAAGTCCTTGAACTGAGAATCTTTCACAATATAAAAAAAAGCAAAACAAAAAAACAAAAAAAAAAAACGTAAATCTCAGCTTTCCTCTCAATGTGTTTCAGCCTTTCAAACATGGTGCCATCTTGGGAATGGGACTAATAAAATTAAGCAAGCAATGTAAGGTTGCCTGTGAGGAAGGAGGAATGTATCTGGTGATCAGAACCTGTCCCTGGATACTAATACATCATTTACGAGAGAACAAGGACACTGAATATTGCACCTCCTTAAGGATAATCTCAGGACAAATCCTTAGGACTGAAAAGTGAACTAAGGCTCTTCAGGAAACATGTTCCTTGTGTTTTCCTTTTTACTCTTGAAAAATATACAGATTATAATATAATACATATTAGCTTTTTTCCTTCTAAACAATATCGCCAACCTGTAAATTTTCCAGCCTCTCTTTCAGAGCCTGCAAGGTCTTTCCTGCCTGTTCTGGGGAAAATGCATGTTTCCCCAAAAATGGTGGCTTCCCTCTGTGATGGTCATTATGATAGCCATTGAGAGGATAGTGTGGATCAGAATGACGGTCACTGTCATAGAGATGTGAAGAGTGGTGAGAGCCAAGATGTCCATGGTGGTCTTCATTGTGGTGCCCACTTGCACCCCTCCCAAATCCCTCACAGAGTGTCAGTTTTGCAGTCAACTCTCGTATAGTTTCCCTCTGATCCAGAATGGTCTCCTTCTGACGCACTAGGCTCTCCCTCAAGTGCAGAATAGTTGCTTTTGCTTCATCAGACATGCCCCTTCGACTACTGCCCCCAAGGGGACTGTTAGGCAAGCCTCCAACAAAATGTCCCTTCCCATGTCCGTTGCTGTGACCGTTGCCATGACCATTGTTATTTCCATTAATTATAGGGCCATGAGTAACCCCATCTGGGGGAAAACAACCTGGATCAGTGTCTGCAGGTAGGGGCATGCACACTAACTTGGGTTGAGCTCCCCAATCATATTCGACTCCTGGTACATTGCTAAATCCCACTGAGGACAGTACCGAAAGGATTAAAAGCGAATTGAGTGGACAAATTCCCCGAAACATACCACCTCTTTGTCCATTCACTAAAAATACCAATGGAAAAGACCAAATGAGTATATTTGTGTCCTTATCCATATCAAGTGCAGTTTTTATATTGTATCCAGTTTCTATTATGTATTTTATCCAGCTGACGTGAACATCGTGCTCTCTTTATGTTTATGAAAAGAGGTTATGGAGATGGTAAACCTACAACATGCCGCACTTGTTAAGGAGTTTTGCAGTCAGTCATTCAACTATTTTCATTAAAATTACTTGGATAGCTCATAAATCCATCAAAAATTCGATATCCATGTGTCACAATCCAGTATTATAATATGACAGAGGAGTGGTAGGCACGCTTTACTTTTTCCCGCATGAAAGTGATTGATTCTTTGGTACACTAGATCTCCTGTGTGTGGCATCCAAATAATCTTTCATTTTCCAGCTCTTGTTAATCTGTCACCATCAGTATAATCCTGCAAGACAGAGAAGACCAGGTATTAAGAACAACTTGGTCTCACAGCTTGCACCAATCAACACCCAATCCAGACATACCAAAGTATTACAAATAATTGTATCATCTAATAGACTAAATTTGTTTATGATCTAGACTAGATCAATTTCAATTACTGAGTCACTCACTCATTGTCAGTCTCTCTGAGCCAGCCATGCCCCAGAGATGAATGACGTGGGCAGATGAACCATCCTAGAAAACTGTAATCACATTACAGGTGTTTCTACATTATACAAATAATAAATAATGATTTTCAGAATAATAGAAGTCGTCAAAAATCTACAAAGCCAGCAAGCTGCAAGAGATGATTAATTTTAGGTTTAAGGGACTGATAACCAGGTCATTTTTTTTTTCAGAAAATGCATCGAGGTCATGTGACTGAACATATATATGGGGAAAAAATTATTTCCTTAACTATTAGAAACAGTGCATTAACATAGTACAGACAAATGTATTAGTGTCTTAGAAATGTAAATTGCTCTGTTCATTCATCATGTGCACACATAACACACTATTCTTAATATCCAACCATTGTATTTGAAGGCTTTCTGTTCTTTGGAACTTTTTTATTTTAAATCTTTTAGATATTAAATTTCATTTTTATATCTGTTTATTATCAGGTTAGCAATAATAACCTGACCTTATTCCATCAGTTTAATCTTCTAATAACTGTGGCAAGATGCATCATGCACCCATTATATCAACCGTGGACACAAAGATTTGTTTGGTTCTAATACTGTAGTTTATCCCATAATGTTTTTCATTTTGTTTCTAATATTTAAAGACAAAAATCAGATATCCGTTTTTTGAGATTCAATTAAAAACTCTTTGATAGTCTATAAGGTACTTAAACATGTTTTGGTTCTCTGTTGTTGACCAAATGCTTGAATGGTTCGTGTTTCTAGTGAATCCAGGCACAAATGATATTTTTGATGCCATTGATTAAGGATTTCATTAAAAGCTAATAATTGATAACATAAATGTGTTCTAAATGGTTACAGATATGACAAGAATAAGATGAGAACTATTGTCTTTCTTTCTTTCTTTCTTTCTTTCTTTCTTTCTTTCTTTCTTTCTTTCTTTCTTTCTTTCTTTCTTTCACTACAACAAAAAAAACATGCAAGCCTTTCTACATGCGTCTGAGTGGTCAGAATCTTCTGTAAAGCTGCTTTGAGACAATGTCAGCTGATAAAAAGACTATAGAAATAAATTCAATTGAAGTGAATTTGTAGCAACATCAATTAAATGTAATACAGATTAACTAGTACGAATCACCAAAGAAAGAATAATATAAACCTTTAAACATGGAAACTATATTAACATTTCTATTCATTATATATATTATATATCATTCAGTAACTTCAATGAAATTATTTTAATCTATTAATTCATTTCTTCCAGTTTGAATTTGTTTCTATTTTTGCTTATTGGGAACTTCAACATTCTCTGGCAACACGCTTTTTTTTTGAGCATATGCTAACCTTAAAGGATCTTCCTGGATATGTACCATGTAAAATTTTTCCAAGCAAGGGGAGTATTTTCTACTTGTCAAGGTTGACTGGATAATAGGATCTACAGGGGATTAATAGTCATGGCAGGTTGGCTTGGCATGCCACCAGTCAGCCCTCAGAATTTGTCTAATCACACGTGTCGACGAGACCGAGTGATAGTCAGCTTCATCAACAGACCGATTCAGCAGCACTCATTCATGCATACATTTCTCCTTGGTCCTTCCAATTAACGCTAATAAATTCTCAATGAAATCATTCATACAAATAAAATTTGAATTTAACCGGAAAACAGAACATAGCATTCATTCTGTAATATCTAACTACAGTTTCAATTCTTTTCTTATGAATAAAAGTAAATGGCTCATATTTGCTCATACTTTTATTCATACATATATTTGACCTCACTCCTTACACGAGGTATATATATTTTATAAAACATTAAGTTCTGCTGTATTGACCATTTCTTTCCTATCCTACCCAAATTCTGCTAGAAACCTTTACAGTTTCTATGCTGACCTACGTAAGGAAGGACGTGTAAAATGACACATTCAAGATACAATGATCAATTCGATATGCTAAGCTAATGTAAGGAATGTAAGCAGTTCTATTAACCTAGTAAATTTCTTCTAGATTTGACTCTACTTTACTTGAAATCTTTTCATGTGCTCCCCGTATGTGAAGAGATGAAAGAATCTCATGGTACACGGTATACATTTCACTTTAGATCTTGTTTACGCAGCTAAGAGCTAATACAACATCAACCCTCATATAACTTTCTGGCTATGAACCTCAGTTAATTAGCATCGGATATTAGAATTTTCAGAAGAAATTCAGAACAGTCAGCTAAAATTTACATAGGCTTCCCTACCTGTTGTCAATCCATGGAGCTACAAGCTGACTAGATTGTCTCAGCTGCGGTGATCAGATTGAAAAGGATTTGCTTAAGGGGAATAAGTTTAACTCTGTCCTCCTTTCCTCCTCTTTTCACTAACACCCCCCCCCCCCCCCAACACACACACACACACACACACACACACACCCACACCCACGTCTCTTTCCTTATCTCTTCCATTTTACCCTCTCATTTTACGTTTTGTTTCCTATTTCTTTCAGACAAACTCATGTACCTAGAATATCTTACATTTATGTTAGCTTAACTACATCTTAATGGAGTGTGCATTCCATCTGGGTTCCATTTTAAGTCGTAGCACTAATTCTGATACTGTATTTGCTTTAGCATGCTGAGAAAAGGAAAGGGGAGTTGTCCCGAGTTGTTTGCTTGTATGATTGTCTTTCAGTATGTTAGTGATCTCAGTTTAGCTTGAAAAGGTACATGGGACAATGGAAGACAGCACATACCACGACAGTCTTGGTGTTGACACTCACAAAATTTCAGTCCTGACCGTAATCTGGTCTTTCATTCAGAATTCATTCATGTACATTCATTTTAATGTAGCATTGACTATCTATCTGCATTAACTATCAAAGTTTTTTCAAAGGGCATAAAACCTGTAGCAAATGAAAAATATATGAACCAGATGATTTGCTATGGCAACATCAAATAGGGAGCAGCTGAAAGAAAAAAACAAAAACAAAACAACAACACTCACAAACACACCACACACACACACACACACACACACACACACACACACACACACACACACACCCGCGCGCGCACACAAATAACACTCACACATGCACGCCCGCACGAACACACATACACACACACACCAAACATACATACATACACACACCACACACAAACAGTCTCACACACACACACACACACACACACACACACACACACACACACACACACACACACACACACACACACACACACACACACACACAAACCAATCACACACACACACACCCACACACACAATATCTATGCAGTAGATAGAAAAAGACTACACACCTCTGACAGCTGGCACGTTGCATCAGGAGCTGTTTCAACATTGAATCGTTTTAGATTAGATTTTTTTTAATGTTCCAGATGTGTACTTTGATCAACATGTCTTCAACATTAACTATCTGTCTTTTAAATGATTACAGTTTTTTTCAGTCGCTAACAAGTGTTTGTCCAAACAGTTGTCACATTTTCAAAACTCTAAACACAATTAGCACAGCATCAGTCTTTTGTGGCCATACCATTCACACATTTCATGTCCTTTTCACACAATATGCAATCAGTGAACACATTTCCACAATGCTTACATTTCCTTAACAGACAAGCTATACCTCCCAACAAAATTATGGATTGTTTTTGTAGTATTCACGAATGTTAACACACAACATCCCACAATAGCAAAAACAATATTCCAAACCTTAGATACAGTATAAAAACCTCTGCTTCTGCAATGATATCAGTTCAAAAACAATATATCTCAGCTGATAATAAACAAACAATCACCTCCATTATTCGCATTTTTCAACAAACCAACAGTTAAGTATTGCATTTTACATTTCTATTCTCACTTGATATGACAATAAGGTCATACAGTAATGCATATGTTGATTTTTTCCCCTCTAAAGAATGCAACATCTTCCACCCTCTGGGGGAAGAGGAAAGATCCTCAATAATGATCAAGAGCTTGCCATTGTAGAAATGGTTGCTGCAAATAATGCAATAAAACTGCATGAAATTAAAACTAGAATTGTGGAGGACCATGAGATATTTGGCAATATAGAAAGCATCAGCCTCACAACCATTAGACGGACATTGTCCAAACACAGAGTGCGGATGAAGCAGCTGTACACTGTTCCCTTTGAGAGGAACAGTGAGAGAGTCAAGGAACTACGACGACAATATGTCCAGGTATAGTGTATATTCAATTCAATGTCCAGTTCTATAAGCTTTGCACTTTGCAAGTAGGAAACCTACACAGCAATAGGTTACAGTATAGTATGGTATACAGTAATGACATGATATACATAAACTTTGTTTCAGAGAGTTATGGAATTGAAGGCCAACCAGGCCCCTCATGAATTCATTTACTGTACTTAGATGAGGCAGGATTCAATCTATCCAAAAGGCGTCGACGTGGACGAAATATAGTTGGAAAAAGGGCCACAGTTGATGTGCCAGGACAGAGAGGGGCAGACATTACCATGTGTGCAGCAATGGCAAATGCAGGATTACTCCTTCACAGATGTCAGGTTGGACCCTATAGTACCGAACGCCTCCTTGCCTCTCTCAATGATCTCCACCAGTGCCTGGTACCAGAGCAGGATCAGGAGGGTGAAAACATGAGGACATTTGTAATTACCTGAGACAAAGTTGCTTTCCATCATTCGCAAGCAATAACAGCATGGTTTGAAGTCCACCCAAGACTGGTAAGTCTCTTCCTTCCACCCTATTCACCTTTCCTCAACCCCATAGAGGAGTTCTTTTCTGCATGGAGGTGGAAGGTTTATGACCATCAGCCACATGACCAGATGTCCCTCCTTGAAGCCATGGATGCTGGCTGCAGGGACATCACAGTTCAAGATTGCCAAGGGTGGATCCGACATACCAAGCGATTTTATCCCAGGTGCATCGCCTTGGATGATATCAGATGTGATGTTGACAAAAACATGTGGCCTAACCCTGAATATTGCAGGGATTAGATACATTACAGTAATTTTGTGCTATTTTTAGTTCCCCCCTTCTTATCTGGGCTTTTTTCTGTTTTGTTTTTTGTTTTTCAGAATGCTCTTATATATGATATTTTGTTCAATGTAAGCAATACTGTAAAACATTTTCTGTTCTATTATATTGTGTTTCTACTGTACCTCCTTTAGTAAACAGTAAAGAAAAAAATAACTGATTTGCTTTTTACTGGAATGCGTTTGAATGTGAACATTACTGTACATGTGGACATACAGTTCCCAACTTAGACATTTTGTGTAAAAGGTGGATTGCATGTTACCTGAAACATAAAAGTCTATGCAGTTTTTCTAATGTCAACAATAGCCAGTATTTTGAAACCTGGTGTACTTTGATTGACTGCATATACCTTGTGAAGTGAAAACAAGTGTTATTCTTTGACAGAATAATTTCATTTTGAGTCAGATTTCCAGTGTTTCGGTAAAGTTAGTGTGTGCAGAGAAAGATGTGTTCTGTTTTGAAATGGAGAGTTAGTATATATTTAACAAAATGTGTTTTTGAGAGGAAAATTATCAATTTGGCCAATTGTGTTTTGTAGGTGTAAGTCTGTGTTAAGAGTTTAGAAAAATTGTCTTAAGTATAGGTAAGCGCTTGTTAGCGATTGAAAAAAACTGTAATAAGATCACCTTATTTTTTGTCACATCTACATTACAGCACATTGAAATTCTTTCTTCATATATCCCAACTTTGGATGTTGAGGTCAGAGCACAGGGTCAGACATGATACAGCACCGCTGGAGCAGTGAGGGTTAAGGGCTTTGCTCAAGGGCCCAACAGTGGCAGCTTGGCAGAACTGGGGCTTAAACCCCAATCTTCCACCCAGAGCCTTAACCACTTAGGCCAACACTGCACCGTTATTAGTTTATTATTATTGTTGGATTGTTTGAAGCTTGAACTTGTTGGAAGCTACATGCTAATTAGATTAGATTAGATTAAATTAGATAAGACTTTATTGTCTGTGCACTTGGGCATGAGGCAACGAAATGCAGTTCGCATCTAACCAGAAGCACAAAGTAGTAGTGGATATATATGAATATACAGAATGTTTATGAATCTAGAGTATAGACCAACTACGAGAAGGTAAATAAATGCTAATTCATAAATTCTGGGTAGACGCCGAATCTTGGTCAACATTTTACAGTTTGCTAAATTAGCTAATGAACCTAGTGTACCGGTGTCCTCTGTACAGGTCCTATCCATCTCAATCTATTCTCTATAGTCTCCCCGTCATAGTGGATGGTTGACCCCAATTAATTAAACTCCTGCACCTTCTTGACCTCAGCCCATTGTAACCTCACTGTTCTACTTCTCGCTCTCTCGTGCATACACATGTATTCTGTCTTACTACAACTTTCATTCCTCTTCTTTCCAGAGCAGACCTCCACCTTTCCAGGTGTTGCTCCTTACTCTCACTATAGATCACAATGTCATCCGCAAACATCATTGTCCACAGCGATTCCTGTCTGACTTCATCTGGCAACCTGTCCATCACCATAGCAAACATGAAGGGACTCAAAGCTGATCCTTTATGTAGCCCCACCTCCACCTTGAACTCCTCTGTCTGACCATCAGCACATCTCACTGCTGTCAGTCCTCTCATACATATCCTGAACTACTCTGATGTACTTCTCTGCCATTCCCGACACCCTTGTACTGCATATGTATATTTCCTTAATGCCCGCAGACAAAATAGGAACAAGCCAACAAAACCAATGTATCATTGCATTGCATTAATAGTTGATTAACTCTCAGAAATGTGTCTTAATTTGTGTCTTTTAATCTGTGTAAATCAGCCATAAATTCAGATAATGCTAGGATTTTTCTATTACCCCAATAATGTACTCATAAATGATGGACGATTCTCTGCTTCTCACTTTGTGGCATCTAGTTTAAAATTGTTGATTGCTGCTGGGACAAATGTGCCTAGTGGCACCACCTACTGTTTTGTGACAGAGCAACATCTCTGTCATTGAGAGTGAGCCAGCTCAGCCATCATCATGCTAAACACATAAGACTGCAGCTCTCTCTCTCTCTCTCTCTCTCTGCATTACAGATAAGCAGTGTCATAATTGTCTAGGCCTACACCATGCAAATTAATCAAGAATACAGAATACGAGCAAGTTATCATACATTACTAATGTACTATGTTGCAATTTGATATTCTGATTTTTTCCCCCTACTAAATATCTATTGATCTTATTTATCTGACTGATTGATTGATTAATTGTAAAACAAATCCCAGTGTTCTGCCATGCGTGTCCACCCAAGACAGGTTATTAATCTTTATACATTACAATAAAGTATCTATCTATCTATCTATCTATCTATCTATCTATCTATCTATCTATCTATCTATCTATCTATCTATCTATCTATCTATCTAAAGATATATTGTATGTATTTGTATGTAGGTGTATTGATGTGGTACAAATTACTGTACTAAGGTGAGGTCTGTTGGCTGAAATAATGACCAACGTTCCTGGAATCTATTCCCCTCTTTCCACATAGATGTGTCACACACACACGCACACACGCACGCATACACACACACACACACACACACACACACACACACACACACACACACACACACAAACTCTCTCTCTCTCTCTCTCTCTCTCACACACACACACACACACACACACACACACACACACACACACACACACACACACACACACACACACACACACACACACACACACACACACATTTGCTGACCCTAACGCTTAACAGCTGTCTTCTGCTGCTACTTTTTATGTGATTAACAGGTGGCTTTTAAAAATAGAAATACAAAACACATGCTGAAGCCCTGACATGAAAAACTGCTGAGACACGAACAGTAAGAATGCAAAGATGCACCCGTTTTTAAACAAGCATGAGCTAACAGTTACTGAGGCCATAGACAAGCTTAAAAAAACACCAATATCTTCGGTATGGCGATGAATGTAAATGGTTGTGTATTGAGTAACCCACCACCCCCTCGATCATACAGCACCAATGCCACTGGCCGCCTCCCTCTTTTGCCCTCCCTTTCCCCCCTTTTTCTGCCCCTCTGTTTTGTCATTGCTACTAGACACCGAGAAAACCTTTCTTTCCTCACTCTCCGAATCGAGCCTCTAAATCTCAGCCTCAAAAGGTTAGCAACTTGTTTGTATGATTATTATGATTGGTTATTGAAGCACTTGTCTAGTCAACACTTATCACAAAGTTTGTCTTGTCTTTGTCAGTTCCAGACTGGGAATAAACCCTGTGACCTAGGTTTAAAACGTAACAGATCCTGTTGCTCACTGAGGTTGGGACATTACTAGATAGGACCTAGTACAAGTTTATATTTACAGTCATAATCACTTGTTTGTCGAGATCAGATAGCATAGCTTTCGTTTGGTTTTGATAGTATTTGACATTTACAGTATAATTGTGATATTCTTGTACGTATTTTGCATGTCATTTTGTTCTTTTTCTTTGATTTCCAGACAGACCACACTAAAATTCCTCCCTCAGATCCTTTACTCCATGTATGAACTTTCATCCCCACTGTCACTTGGCATATTTTTCACCCTGTGTCATGTCATGGGGCAGCGTCCAAGTGCCTTGCTTACATCACTCATTGTTGTTCAGCTGTCAGTGTTGGTCTTTTTACGCAGCCATGATTAACACCTTCTGCCAGTGTAACACCATTCCATCCAACTCCTAGTTAGAGTAAATAGCTCAGTAGATTGTATGATACGTTGCTGCTATCCTTTGTTTATAGCCTCAATTTGCATTCTTGATAGAGTGACCTCAATCCTTGATCCGTCTTTTCACCTACATTAGACAAGTTCCTCGCAGAGTAGTTTCTGCTCAATAGACTCCATTGCTCCCATAATTTTCCCCCAACTCCTTTCCTGGTCTTGATGCTCTTGATGTCATGTGGTCCACCTTCGTCGTGCAGGACGAGGAGTCCAGGTCCACAGCCGTGTCTGGCAGAGGTACTGAAACACTAGCAGGAATGTTAGGTGTGCGAAGTGGAGGAGGCAAGCGGCGGACAAGAGCATCATCACCTTCCCTAAGTGACCGACAGGAAGGCAAGATCAAGCTCGTGTTCCTTGTGGCTACACTGGGCATCACGCTGGCTGTCCTAGGGGTGGGCACAGAGTTTTGGGTAGAGCTGGCATCTTCAAAAAATTTTTACAACAATGAGACATGCCTGGCTGCACACTATGGCCTGTGGAAGAACTGTATGAAGAAGCTCTGGGTTGCTGATGTTGACCATGAGCGGGAAACCTGTGGGCCTATCGACCTACCTGGAGGTAACTCACAAAATGATTAATTTTAACCTCATTTCATGTAACAGATCTACATATTCTGATCGCATAATTCACTTTATAGTATTTAGCAGAGGGCTCCATGGGGCAAAGTGGGTAGCATTACCACCTCACAGGTTCCCCAGTTCAAGCCTGAGCTTGGGTTATTGTCAGAGTTCTACATGTTTATGTAAACGTCCTCTGTGTTCCCCAGGTTCCTCCAAACAGCCCATACATTTCTCCTGAAGAAGTGTGTGATTTAAAACGGTTACTAAATATAAAAAAGTAAAAAAAATGTATTTTCAGATTTTCTTTTCTGGCAAAATAGTTATTTTATAAGAATCCAGGTATGTTTCTAATAAGAGTTTTTTTTTTTTTAAAGAGAATGTTAATATCTAGTATCCACATTAAATTATCCATCATTTGCTCATTCCAGAATCAAACTGCACCTACTTCAAGATCTATACAACTGGAGAAAACACAATCCTGTTTCACAAAATGCCAGCAAAGAGTGAGTTAATTCTATCTATCTATCTATCTATCTATCTATCTATCTATCTATCTATCTATCTATCTATCTATCTATCTATCTATCTATCTACCTGCTTTTAAAGCAGTTTTATAAATAGTCCGAATTTATTAGCTGAACTATTTTCTTTATTAAAACTAAAGAACTAATCTAACTAAACAAAAGGGTCCTTGTGTCAATGAGCAATATCTCTTTCTTTCTGAGCAGATTTGACTGTAATCTCTGCCATGTTGGCTATCTTCAGTCTTTTTCTGATGGTGATGGGAGCGGTCTGCATTGTCATGGCATTAAGCAAAGGCGTGCAGTTCTTCCTGAAGCCCGCCTCGGTCTGTTTCTTGCTATCAGGTACGATCATGACACTGTGAACATTACCGTAGCACTAACTTTCTCATCTAATATATATCACAAAGGTTTGTGGACTGAATAGAATATTAAAAGATTGACTGATTTAAACTCATTTCTTGTCTGCCTCAAATCAGGTCTCCTTGTTTTCCTGTCGCTCATCATTTTTCATCAGTCAGTCCTTTCATTTTTGGCAAGTGACCACTCCATACCATTGCATCATGAACTTTCATGGTCAGTAGCATGCATGGGATGTGCTGCCATCTTACTAATAGTTGCAGGGGTTTTATTCCTTCTTCTTGCATTACCATACAGCTCCTGGGAAAAGTGTTTGTCTCACAGGAACGACGGCAGCTTGTGACACGGGCACTTTGTAATTTTCTGTACTGATCAATTCACTTTTCAGTACGATTAACAATTTGGGTCTCTCTTAAAAACTGGGTTTCTCTTTTTTTTCTTAAAAAGTAAAATAAGCTCTTTGGGAAACAAACAAAAAAAACATTGTGTATTGGTTTGTTCTTGTCAGATAATGTAAATGTATGAGATAGGGGACTTTATAAAATGAATGTAAATCATACAGTATTTACTGCTATTGATTACACTGATTGTGTTATAGTGTGAATATAATTTTTTGGAAATGTACCAATGAAGTGTATTAAGATTAAAGAAGAATTATTATTATCATTTGATCTTATTTGTGATTATGCTTCATGTGCAAAACATTTTTAGATATTTTTTCGATATAGATATTTTATTCATGACCATGTGGTAATAAGTTGTGGAGTGACACATGTGTATAAAGGTGTTGGGTTTTAATCTACAACTGCAATAAAGGAAACAAATCAGCTCCCCTCGTTCCCTTCAAGAACCAGCAGTGGCAGCTTGGCTGTGCTGGCCTTGAACCTCGATCCTCCGATCAACAACCCAGAGCCTTAACCAGTTGAGTCACTACTGGGTATAACCAGGCCTTTTGATAACACTTACAGGAAATATATCTAGTCATGAGATCTGTCGTGTTTTTTAATATATTTTTTACATTAGTGTCACAAACATGCCAACAGTTTAATAGCCACAATTATTTATGAAAGTGTTTTTAAACAGAATACAGAGTACACCAGCTGCGGGCTGCTGTCATGTGCATTAAGCAAATTTGTAATAAACGCAAACTATAAACTGCCATGTTTGTGCTATATTGTGTGCTATAGTGCTAAGCTCTATTTTTTTTATTGTTTATGTGTGTTAAGTGTAATCACATAACTGAGAGAGAGTGAGCTCTATTTTCCTGCCCAAATAAGTATAATTTGTTGCTTTAACGCTGGCTTGTTGCTCGTTTGGTTGAACAGAAGCCAATCATTTCACACTCGTGCTCCGGCACTGTTTTCCTGCTTGTAATTTAATACTTCGCTCCGATTTTATTCGATACAGGGATGAAATTCAAAAATCACCAGTGGGGCCATTGAAAAAAAATATACATTTACACTTCTTACTGACTTCATGTGACTCCAAGTCTAAACATGCTCAGTTTACTTTTCCTGAGTTATGCTACACTCTCTAGGGTTACAGTGGTGCACTGGTGGCTCAAGTGCTTTTAACCCTCTCTGCTCCAGGGTGCTGTATCATGTCTGACCCCAACCTCCAAAGTTTGAATATGTGAAGAAAGAATTTCACTGTGCTATAATGTATATGTGACAAATCTCCCTATTGCATGAGATTCAATAACTCTACACCCTAAATAAATAGTCATTTGGAATAGCATAGCAACTGCCTTGCAACACCTGAGCATCTGGACGGTAAAACATAGAAACCGCTTAGCAATCACATAACAACCTCGTAGCAACCATCTTGGATACTGTAGCAAACAAGTAGCAACCGATGTTAAATCACCAACCTAGCAAAACCCATGAAACCACCTGGGACACCATAGCAACCTCCTATAAACTCCCTAGCAACAATCCGGGCAATTTCTGTCTTTATATATATTTATATACCAGCTTATGGTTCTTTTACACTTATAGTTTTTACTTATACTATTCTTATACCAGCATATATTCTTCTATCTATAGCACTAAACGCTCCTGAATCATCTGATGTAATAATTCTTTCCGATTCAATTAGAAGCAACTTTTGTTGCAATAAATCATTACATCAGTTGAATAAAACTGCATGAGTCCTTAATCTATACAGTGAGTTTCACACAAGCGAGAATCAAGTACACAATGCAAAAGGATGGATTGGAGATTAAACCTGTATGGTTGAAAGAGATTTAAACTCTGAGTAAAATTGTTCGTATCTCAATGATTTTAAAAATCCTCACAAAAACAACAAAGCTCTAAATATATTGAGCTGGTCCATTGATCTGTAGCCTGGTCAAAAACTCCTGAATCCTAGATTCAGGTATGAGATGGATTCTTCACTCCAGAACCATGACAAGGACATTTCCATGGAGCCTGAGCAGTATTGGTTGCATCCCCCCATCCCCTACTCCTAACCCACCGATTGAACCTTTAAAATCAAATAAAAATCCTCGGACCACCTTACCAGCTTGCCAGGTTAAAGGCACTAAAGTAACCTCAAAGGTCATCTCCAGCTGGATTCCATCCAAAAGCGAAAGTTTCTTACCATCATACTAACGAATTTCAGGTACAGAGATGGATTCCAAACCACCAGAGATTTCTGGCCCTGTTGTGTTATTCAGATCCTTAAAGTCCTTCTATTATTTGGCAAAATCCCCAGTCGTGGTTTGCGGAACATTTTTGAAGCCTCCCACAGCACAATAATTTATGACAAGAAAAATAGCAATACAAAAAAAAAGGTTTGTACCAAACCAAAATAGTAAAACGCAGGTGTTAACCACCAAATTACACGTCTGTCAGGATGCAAACTGAGCTCTTTTTTGTAATGCATTCAGACCTTATTAATATGTAGCAGAGATATTTACAAGTCAAGTCTCAAGTCTTTAGTCACTTTTATCAACACTCAAATAGTTATTGTCATTGCACAGAAATAAAACACTGCTTTAGTATCATTTTTTAAATTATATGTCATGTATATATCGTATAACATTGGTGCAGCGGTGGCTCAATTGATTAAGGCTCTGGGTTGTTGATTGGAAGGTTGGGGTTCAAGTCCCTGCATTTCCAAGCTGCCACTGTTGGGCCCTTCACCAAGGCCCTTAACCCTCCCTGCTCCTGGTGTGCTGTATAATAGCTGCTCTTAACCCCAACCACCAAAGCTGGGATAAGTAAAGAAAAGAATTTCACTGTGCTGTAATGTATGCATGGTGATAATATTGGCTTTTATGTCCCAAGTTCATAACCCAAACATTTTATTAAAGTGGGAACCTCTAGTCATCTCCTTAATCAACCTCATCAACCACTGGACACTATATGGTACACCTAAGGTACATGGTGACACCAGACCATCACTGGTTTTATTTTCTTTATTACTTTTGCTTTTTAACACACTGTATAATAATAATAATAATAATAATAATAATAATAATAATAATAATAATAATAATAATAATAATAATAATAATTTGTATACTGTATGTATCCCAGCATGAGTAAAAATCACAGTGTGTACTGGATGTCTTTTCAGATACTTCTGAAATCATCTCCTAAAAATATCCTCTCAACTTCTCAAGTACCAGGCAACAAAATATACCAAAATAGAACTAGGGTGGAAAAATATTGACATTAAATCCAGCCTAACAATTTAACATGATCAGTTTTTACACTGATCAAAAGTGCATATTGAACGGTTTATTGTTTAGCCAGAAGGAGAAACTTTAAATGTCTTGGATAGTTTAGACGTCAATTCAAATTTAACACTTAACACTTTAACAAAAGCCATTATTTCAGTTCCTTAACTGTGTAGTTAAATATGAAGGCTATATTTCTGTGGGTTTTTTTTTTTTTTTTTGGATGTTTTCAAAGACATCATAATAATTTTAACACAAATATGGACTATTCTGATACGTTCTGATACAAAATGTGTGTATTGGTATATTGATATACTTTGTGTTATGGTGCATGCAAACTGCAACTAAATTAGACACTTACGACTGTAGTCTGAATGATGGCACTGGATGACTAGATATCAATGTTGCAATGTTGAAGAAACACCAGTGTCGAAGAAACACCACCGTGCGTTTATACAGTATATCATGTACATATACTGTATAAACGCACGCTGGTGTTTCTTCGACGCTGGTGTTTCTTCAACATTGCTTTTTTGCCCAAATGTTCATTGTTCGATCTGTGAGCTTCATGTCTGACTGCTCATGAGTAGAAGAAATTACAGTTTTAATCCAGGTATCGGATTCACACATGGGTTATACTCCTAATATGTCTACCAAACAATCCACATTTGATGACATATTCCAAAGACATGACTTCCTGTGTCATATTTAAATTCCTTCATTTTGCTTTCACACACATTCAAATGCATTTCATTTTCCATCTTGATCTCCTTCCAGATTTTGGCCTCTCTGCTTTCTCACTCATCTCAATCCTCCACTACCTCACACTCCCTCTCTAAATATAGAGCATAACCAATTTCACTCCAATGCATTTATGCAACACAAACCTCTTAAGTGCAATTGCGGCAGCCAGGCTGTATCTAAAAGCAGTACTTTTGTTTCTTTTGTTGTTTTTCCCCTATCCTATACAAAATAATCCTTTTTTTTTATTTAAACTTAAATACATATCATTCAGTCTTCATTATCATTTTCCCAGGATTTCTCCTGAGCTTGTAAGACGAGGCTATAGAAGAGTTCCAGGCATGCTACTGATGATATGATATAAACTGTACCCATGCTCTATTCCTCAAAAATGTTCGTACACATTTATAGCCACTAACTAAAAACACAACCCTCTCACAATGCCAGAGTGATACTTGATCTTCTCTCCATCATGTATATATAGCAATTTATATTACAAATAATTGATTCGAGTGGTTAGGATTAGTTGTGTATGTTTTTAGAACTTATTTAGAACAACATTTAGAAGATGCCTTCACTTTATGTTCAAGACCATACTAGTTTTGTTTATAAAAGTTTGTGTGTGTGTGTGTGTGTGTGTGTGTGTGTGTGTGTGTGTGTGTGTGTGTGTGTGTGTGTGTGTGTGTGTGTGTTTAGAGGTAATCTGAGGAAGCTTCTGGTTGGGACACTAGTGCTCTTAAAGCTATGCAGTAGCTCACTTACACATATCATAAGAGATCACATGGTACCACACTGACGTTTCTAACCATCAAATACATACTGATGTTTATTAGTTATTGCTTTGCATAGCATGAAGGTCACCGTGTAGCTCTAAATAAGACTCTATGCTGAGCCATATAGGGTTTTTTTATTTGGTGGCTACTTGAATGTTGGCAAATTGAACAATAGTTAGTTTGGACCAAAATTAGATATTTCTATCTATAAACTACTTTGATATCAACTTTAGGATTTCACCAAAAGTGTAGAAATAGGATTTAGACTTTGGATTATTATCATGCTAGAAGATGAAATGTACACTTGGAGATATCAAGTGTGGCATGTATGCTCTTTAACTCATGAATAGTTACTTCTCAACGAGAGAAAAAATCATGTTTTGAAATTCTTCAATTCTGTTTCAATTCTATTTCATTTAATTCAAATCATTTTTCAGACTATTGTTAATTTTCTATCGCTATCTGGACTGGTATATTGCTGAGGTCTAAGAGTTGCCTTGCAGGTTCTTTGTGGAATGAATTGGTCCAGTTTTCCCTCTGCACCATAGTGATATGTGAGTGAGGACATCTTGGTTTGGCCATCATCCAGACAGCCTTTCCACACTTCTTCATCATGGAGAGTGGGGTTTCATGACAAGTTCTTAAAGTCTTCTTCTCTTCCTTACTGCTGGTGGCTTCTGTCTCATCTCCTGGAAATCAGTAACAGTAACAATAACAATACCAATGTCCCCATATATTTAATTTTTAGAAAGATCTTTATGAATAATTTTAGTACACATTAATATTCAGCATGACATAACTGAATGTGATATTTTACAGAATTCCGTCTTTCACAGATTTTATACTCGCGTACTCTCAAAAGTCTTGTGCTCACTAAATCTTCATCACTTTTCATACAGTATACAGTATTTGTCTTTCTGCACTGTCCTGAACAATGCAATCCAATGCAAGACTAATCCTGGGATTTATGTTAGACTTCCACTTATATTTATCTATCTTTATATCTTTTTGCTTTCAAAATTTTTTTGTTTACAATTTTAACAAACTCATTAAAAGGTAAGTAAACTGTTTGAAATATTTAAATAATAGTTTTTAAAAATGAGCCCTTATGCTAAGACTTAAACTGAAGTGCTGCTATATGTGGATTTTTTAGCTACAGTAGGAGACGCTATAGGTACAGTGGGAGGAGCTATGTGTGCAGTGGGAGGGGCTATGTATAGAGTGGGAGGGGCTATGTGTACAGTGAAAGGGACAGTGGGTACAATGAAGGAGACTAGGGGTACCAGGGCAGGGGGTAGGGATACAGTGGAAGGGGGATGCATTTCAATGGGAGAGGATTGGTACAGTGGGAGGGGCTATTGGTACAATAGGAGGGGCTATAATGTTGTATGACTTTCTGATGGACAACAGCTCTCAACCGTGATGATGCTAGGTCTGAAAATTTTATATATATATATATATATATATATATATATATATATATATATATATATAGATATAGATATATATATAGATATAGATATATATATAGATATAGATATATCTATATCTCTATATCTATATCTATCTATCTATATATATATATATATATATGTGTGTGTGTGTGTGTGTGTGTGTGTGTGTGTGTGTGTGTGTGTGTGTGTGTGTGTGTGTGATCAATAATTGTTATAATAAAATACAATTAATATATACAATTAATATATAGTTCACATATATAGATATATATATATATATATATATAGATATATATATATATATATATATAGATATATATAGATATAGATATATATATATATATATATCAATTGAATACATTTAATAGAATATATTTTGTTTTATTTGTCAAAAAAAGACTCACACATATTCATATAGTTTGATAGTTTTTTGTCTTTTCTGGTGAGGTTTTATAGGTATAAGTATTGCTCCTCTGACAAAAGTCTTAAGTTTCACACTTTGTCTTTACTTTTGTCCTTTCCTGAAACTCAGTTTTCTGGTATACAGTTCATCATACATCTCAACCCAATGCAAAAAATATTAAGGAGACTCATTTTAGTAATTTAAACAAACATATTCATATGGAATCCAACTATTAATACACCTACAATTACAATTAAGGAAAGGTTCACAAGTCTACATATTGTCTTTGTGAAAGTGACATAATACTACTACTACTACTACTACTACTACTACTACTACTACTACTAATAATAATAATAATAATAATAATAATAATAATAATAATAATAATAATAATAATAAAACAATGATGATGACTGATGACGCCAATAATGTCACAAAACCTCACAAATATGCACTTCCTTGACACAGAATGATACAAAATATTGTCAGTGTGTGCAAGAAAAAAAATAAATCACAGTTTAGTTCATATGCCAAAATTTAAATAAAGGAAATAACAAATCTTATAACAAAAGGGAATTCCAGTAACCCAAACATTAAGATCTACAATAATAAGAGTGACTATATTGGAATGCTAAATAAGTAACAGGCACAAACCTGATGATAAAGCACTGGACTCAGAAGAGACCAAAGTAAGACCACCATCACGCACATCAAGTATTTTGACATGAATCAGTAAAAGTGCGAATGTATCTCTATTTATGACTAAAGTCACCATGTTTGAAAACAGATATGAAGAGAGAAAAAGAGGATGATTGGCTTATTTCTCTTTTCTCAGTATACTCTGAGTCATCCTCTCTCTCTCTCTCTCTCTCTCTCTCTCTCTCTCTCTCTCTCTCTCTCTCTCTCTCTATACCTCCCACGCTTCCTCTTCCTAACCCTCCTTGCCTGTCTCAGTTAAGATCATCATGTTTCCTCTACCATCTCTCCCAATCTGTCCTTTTTCTATATGCCTTTCTTTTTGAGTGCCTCCCAAACCCCCAACCCCAACAAATACCAAGAGTGCTGTCTTGTCCATCACGTTGATGTTGTAGCTATTGCCTTTTGCCAGCTGACCAAGCAAGAGCACTCTATTTCGTTTTCTTTTCTTAACCCACCCCCACCACTGCCCCAGCCCAACCAAACCATGATTTTTTTTTTCCGGAGTCACGGATTACACAGGGGTCGTTCTCCTGTTGAGAGTGTTGGTGTTGCTGCTATCACCTTTCCCCAGCCGATCCAGCGTACCAAGCCCCCTATCCCTCTCCATAGTCGCCGTATTCCCAGCTGTAAGTGAGGATGATTGAACCCCAGGACCAGAGGAAGACGGGGCGTTAGCTGATGAAGCCAGGTTTGATTTGGAAAGCGATGGCAACGTCCCAGTCATGAGTGTCCCTGCTCCTCCTTCCTTTGTCGGGAAGTAGTTGTGAAGCTGGTAGAGAGAAGCACGGTCCACTGTTCCGTACATTGGTGGCTTACCTTCCCTGCCCAGCGTGTACATGGAGATGTCCCCAACTCCGCCTCCTCCCGAATGTGTGTGCGGATTAGGCAATGTAGCCACCGAGAATGGCGGTGGGCCGGTGGCTAATGGTGGGCTGAAGTTCTTGACACCAAGGCCAGGAGGTGAGGGGTCACATGAACGTGGAGGTTCAGCTGTAGAGCGTGAACTGGAGCGTGAGGAACGGCGGCCCCTCCGGAAGCGGTAAGAGGGTAGCCGCAGCACAGCTGACGTAGTGCTGTGGAAGAGGTCAGCACGTGAGCGGCAACGCAGCTCCTTGTTGCGCTCGATGTAGATGTTAACGGCTAGCACACCCACCACCTCAGCTAGGATGAACGACAGGCCACCGAAGTAAAAAGACCAGCCGTAGGAGTAGTGCCACTTCTTGTCTTCGTCCTTCTTTGGTGAGATGTCACTCAGTGCTGCTGAGATGTACACGATCACACCAATGATGTTACTCAGGCCTAGTCAGATAAAAAAAAGACATTTTATACATGGAATATTATCTATTCTGTTGAAGAATATCACAGTTTATTAATAGGATGTGATTCCACTGTTAATAATGTAACATTCTATTATTGTTTTATACATCAGCAGTTGGTCCAATTTCATTTCATTTCACAGAGAAATCTCATCTTTCTACATCAGTACAACTATATAATATCCCTTTACACTCCTGTCAATAAGCTCAGTTGTTCTGTTTCTCAACTTTTTTTTTTTATCAAAAGGGTTGAAGATGGGCAGAATTCATACAGTAATAATTCAGTTAGTTATGTTTAGAGAAACAAAGGTTGCACGTATGATCCCTGGAACACCATACAGTATGTACAGCAAACAAGACTAGAGCATTACATGTCATTAAAGGAAACATGAATGCAGCAATGTATCACAACTTAAAACAAAGAAAACGAACAATGGGAACTTATGACCATTTGCCAAGAGAAATGAAAAGCAGAAAAGTGAATTACTTATAATTAACAAATACAAATTACTTGCTAGCAAAGTATCCGAATATTTTTTGCACATCATTTTTTTTTACATTTCCTTATGCTTATTATACATATAATACATTCTTGTGTTTTATATGTGTCTAGATATAATGTATAAGAAAGACTTTTATTTGGTTTGTATTTTTAACTGCTAATAAATTAACTATAATGAATTATAGTCTTAAAACATTATGTGTGTAAATTTATAAATGTATAACCTGTATGAACTGGAAGTACAGTATAGAAATACCCCCCCCACACACACACACACAAATAAATAATAAATAAATAAATAAACAAACCCCAAAGTTTCTACTTTGTATTTGCTTCCAAAACCTTTACAATGTGTCATAATCCTAAATTTGATGTAGTAAACTCCTCTTGTATTCTCAATTTCTTGTGATCATTAAATCGTCTAAATTTGAAATCTGTATTAATTAATATTAGTAGATATAGCACTAATAGCACTAATAGATGTTCTAGGATTTGTGAAATACCAGACACGCTGTGTATCTTATACAAGATCACTTCAGGTCTGTTGTTTTGTGGACACAACAGTACGAACCATAGGAACGATGGTGATGTTGATCGAACACAAAGTCTTATTTTTTCCTTTTTTTTTCATTTTTTCCAATTTGTTCATTTGTCAATTCTCATATGCCAGGCTTATCATACAACATCCACCTGCTGTGCAGGATGAAGGCACACACTTCCTCTGATATATGCAAAGCCAGCCAACTGCATCTTTTTGAGCTGCTGCTCATGCTGCACCACAGGGCATTATAACACATTTATAGGTAATTGCTATCTGCCTTCATCCACATGCATGTGCTCAGAGACACCCACAAATGGCTAGTGTCATTTTGATTGACAGCACATAGAGTATGCCATGGTTACCACACAGAAAGGACTTTTTGGGTGCATATTAGTGATAGCACATCTGTTACATAAACCTACCATGGCCAAAGCTAGTGGTACGGTTAAGGCTCAGAATGATAGATTTTATCTAGCCATAGTCAGATTGATAACAGGGTGTACATTATTATTTTGAATATTTTTCTGAATATATTCCTTTCACCCCAGACTTTACTTATAAGGGAGCACATTGGCAAAGGGTACATAACAAAAAAACAGACAGTGTACTACACTGATAGAACATCGTGTCTCAGTGTGTAACAGTGTCCCTTAAGGAGGTACAGCACTTCTTGCAGTTGACCAATTTCTAGCAAGGTATCAGAAGGCAATTCAGCACCATTGTTGCTCTCTTGTCAGTGACTCTTAAGTACTCCTAAAATATTACATGTCAAAGGGAGCTGAGGAGTCTTCATTAGCTCAGCAGAGCTCCTACTACGATCCACTGATCCATTCCTGATATTCCTTTTGGAAGATTTCATTCTGTTTGGTTGTCTTCATTTTCCAAACAAAAAAAATCTTACTATTGACCCATGGGAACTCCTTGTGGTTGGTTTTACACAGGAGTCGTAGCGTCAGACAGTTTCAAATGGACCAAAATGACATTAATTTCCATAATTGTTCTCTCCAATTAAGAGAGCGTGTACTTGAAGCTGAAAAGTGCATTAAGAGATATTTACAAGCAGGATGTACCATCCACCTGAAAACAGTTGATGAGATATTTGATTGATTTATTATATATTAAAGAGTGAACATTTTACATTTCAACATTTAAAGGTGGAGTCTCTGTTGTTTGAGAAAAGCTTCAGAAAACTGAGTCGGGATTACAAACAAAACAAAAATCAAAACAAATGTGTAGAAATGAGCCAATGAGCAAAAGGGGCATGTCTTGTCAATATGGGCGGAGAGAGTGTTCAGTGCACATGTGTGACATTAGCAGGAAGCAGTTTTAACATTGGCATGGAGGATAAAAACAAAGAAAGTGAAGAAAGGCTTACGAGAAGGCAAGAAGTAGGACCCGTGTTGATATAGGATCAGCTTTCCAGTGCTGGAGAGAACTGAAGGAGCGGGAAGTTTACATTTACATTTACATTTACAGCATTTGGCAGACGCCCTTATCCAGAGCGACGTACATAATTGCTTAAATCTCTAACACTGAATACATTAATGCTGGTTCACTAGGTTACATACTTAAGATACCATGAGTTTAAAACATTTGTTCAAAGTTACAATGAAAAAGTGTCAAAAGGTTTTTTTTTTTTTTTTTGTTTTGTTTTTTAAATGCAAAAAAATAAGGAAAGAAGTGCTAGTTGAAGTGTTTCTTGATTAAGTAGGTCTTCAACCGCCACTTGAAAATAGCCAGTGACTCAGCTGTCCGGACCTCTAGGGAAGTTCATTCCACCACCTTGGTGCCAGAACAGAGAAGAGTCTTGTAGTATACTTACCTCTTACCCTGAGAGATGGTGGAACCAGTCGAGCAGTGCTGGTAGATCGGAGGTTGCGGGGTGCAGTGCGAGGAATGATGAGGGCTTTGAGGTAAGAGGGAGCTGGTCCATTTTTGGCTTTGTAGGCCAGCATCAGTGTTTTGAATCGGATGCGTGCAGCTACCGGAAGCCAGTGGAGGGATCGCAGCAGCAGGGTGGTATGCGAGAACTTTGGCAGGTTGAAAACAAGCCAGGCAGCTGCATTTTGGATCATTTGCAGAGGACGGATTGCGTTCATAGGTAGACCTGCCAGCAGTGCATTGCAGTAATCCAGTCTAGAAATGACAAGAGACTGAACAAGTACCTGAGCAGTCTGTGTGGACAAAAATGGCCGAATCCTTCTAATGTTGTAGAGAAGAAACCGACATGAGCGAGTCACATTAGCAACATGAGAGGAAAAGGACAGTTGATTGTCCAAAATTTACCCCAAGGTTGCGAGCTGTGGCTGAAGGGGAGATCAGATCGTTGTGCAAGGATATAGCAAGATCATGACCTGGGGATAAATGACCTGGGATGAACAGCAGTTCAGTTTTGCTAGGATTGAGCTTTAACTGATGAGCAGTCATCCATGATGAAATTTCTGCCAGACATGCTGAGATCCGGTCAGAAGCTGTGGCATTTGAGGGTGGGAAAGAGAAGATAAGTTGTGTATCATCAGCATAGCAGTGGTAAGAGAACCCATGTGATGAAAAAACTTCCCCAAGAGAGTGAGTATACAGGGAGAAAAGAAAAGGACGAAGTACTGAGCCCTGTGGGACGCCAGTGGAGAGTCTGCGTGGAGCAGATGTCACTCCCCTCCATGTTACCTGATATGAGCGTCCTTCCAGGTAGGAGGCAAACCATTCCCAAGCTGATCCGCAAATCCCAAGACTCTTGAGGGTGGATAAGAGAGTCTTGTTGACCGTATCAAACGCTGCTGAAAGGTCAAGGAGGATAAGGACGGATGACAGTTTGGCTGATCTAGCAGTATGCAGCTTCTCAGAGACATCCAAAAGGGCTGTCTCTGTAGAGTGAGCTGCTTTAAAGCCAGACAAGTTGGGATCTTGGAGGTTGTTCACCGCATATTCACAGATTTGTTTCCCGAGTCAATAACTCCTGAGCTAAACGCTGTTACTACACAAATAACACCTCTTTTCTATCATAGTAATGTAGAGTAATGCGTTGTAACAGCATGTAATGCGTTGTAACAGCATTTAGCTCAGGAGTTATTGACTCGGGAAACTCGAATCTGTGAATATGCGGCCAACTTTACTTAAGGTTGCTTTTTTCCTTCTCGATAGGTGAGTAATGTTGGTTTTGCTTTGTTTCACAGAACTAATATATGCCGTCCTTTATGCTTGCGTCGTTTTTGCTTGTTTGTTTATCTGCAATTGTGATGTTCTTCCCTTCAGCTATGATAAACACATTTCTTTCCATTAGTTGCCTGGGTTATGTATGTATGTGTGGGCGGAGCTATCAATACAGGGGTGGGACCCATTTGGGTTAGGGGCGTGTTTGTTTTGGTGATTTCAAATGTCAACATTGGCTTTCAAACATCGGAGACCCCACATTTAACTTAGAAACATAACATTGTGTGTAGTCCTTATTTTTCCTACCTGCTACCACGAACAGAATGCCAGCTCCCAAGATAATGTGTCTCTTGCTCTTGTAGAAGCGACTGGATGCAACACAAACTCCACCTAGCAGCAACAGTATAGCACTGAGAATGGGGAATATACTAGAGGCCCTGACTACACCTGGTAACATAAGAGGGAAGGAAAGCCCAGAATTAGAGAATATAATAGGTGAAAGATCAGTGAAGTCTCTAAAGTTTGTCTGCTTTTATTTTAAGGCTCAAAAACATCAGTGCCACAAACACAAGCAACTCACGTAAGAGGTATTCTGCAGCGTCCTGGTCATAATCAGCATCCTCTGGGAAATGGTTGATCTGGGAGCACATGCCTCTTTTTAACCCTGAAAAAACAAAACAAATGGGTTAAGCAAATTGTAATTATGATTTTTTAAATATAACACAATTATTATAAGGATCAGAGCAGATTCCTAATTAGCCGCTAAAGTTACAGGGGGATTTGCTATGCAGAGCCGTAGCTGTTAAATCCTTCTCCATTTGTAGCACAAAGGCAATGTTGTATAGAAAAGAAGAAGGAGGAGGAGGAGAAGAAGAAGAAGAAGAAGAAGAAGAAGAAGAAGAAGAAGAAGAAGAAGAAGAAGAAGACTTTTTTGTCACATCTACATTACAGCACAGTGAAATTCTCTCTTCACATATACCAACTTTTGAGGTTGGGGTCAGAGCACAGGGTGTGTCATGATATAGCATCATTGGACCAGAGAGGGATAAGGGCCTTGATCAAGGGCCCAACAGTAGCAGCTTGGCTGTGCTGGATGAACCCCAAACTTCCTCCCAGAGCCTTAACCACTTGCACTACCACTGCCCACTATCTATAGTATAAGTTGTATAAAATTCTGTGCTCAAGAAGTATACTTAAACTTATGACCTTTGCTTTAGGACTCAATGCTTAAAGAGCATGTGCAAGAGCATAAAGACCAGAAGATGCACATGTGCATATTCTTCAGTTTCAGAAACACACTTCTTTTTCCCACCCTTAACCAGAGCAACATACATTTTATACAACTGAGGGTTAAGGGCCTTGCTCAAGGGCCCAGCAGTGGCAGCTTGTTGGACCAGGGGTTCCGGAATCACAACTTCCCAATCTGTAGCCCAACAACTTAAGCACTAAGCTAACACATTCAATTTATTTAAATTCTATTCATTTGTTACACTATTAACAGCTGACATTGTCTCAAAGCAGCTTTACAGAAGCATAGAAACAAAAAAAATGTTAAAATTTAAAGTACAAATTAAGTTACTGTTTATCTCTAACATTTATCCCTAATGATCAAGCCTGAGGTGACGGTGATGACAAAAAGCTCCCTGAGATATGAGGAAGAAATCTTGAGAGGAACCAGACGCTGAAGTGAACCTCGTCCTCATTTGCGTGACACTGAACAGGAAAAATGCAAATGTAAATAATGTCCTTTCTACAACAGTTTGTAGTCCAGTGGAATTGAGTGGAATACTACATCCCAGTGGTAGTTGAAGATATAAAGATGCATATAATGTACCTTCAAGGCAGCAGATCCTCCAGAGGCCAGAGTGGGTGAGGGCTCCAGGGTCTTTCTTGTCCTTGTTGTGAGGGTCATCCTGAGTGGTGTTGGCGGTGCTGTTGCAGATAAAGGCACGTGCGTATAGCCAATAGTCTGTGCCGATGGCCACTGTCATCAGGGCAAATGCAGCAAAGGCACCCACAGTGGTGAGAAGCACCTGGATGCCTCTCTCACACCATACCATTGCTGCCAGAGGTGGACAGAATCACACAAGAGAAGGTATTTTAGGTTAGGTACAAAACTGAAGATAGGACTAGAGGGAAAACAAAAAAATTCAATTGAAGGAAACATAAAATGATTCTTTCTTTGCATAATCCATCTTTGGATGTTGGTGTCAGACCAGAGGGTCAGCCACGATACAGCGCCCCTGGCGCTGAGGGTTAAGGGCCTTGTTCAGGGGCCCATCAGTGCAGCTTGGCAGTGCTGAGGCTTAAACCTTACAGCATGGTATCATGGTATCAATGTGTCCATGCAGGCAAGCAATCCAGGAGAGGGTAATTGGCCATGATCACTAAGTGGGAAGGGCTGGCTTTAATTTCTATCTCATCAGAGTGTCACGAACCAATCATGGGTGTCAGTAAGCTCAGAAATGTAGGAGAGCAGTTAGTGCTATTCAAGGTCTAAGGACGAGCTGCCGAAGAACTGAGTAAACACTGAAACCTTTTTCCAAAGTTAATTCTACTAATAGGCACTTTTTTATTCATGGCAAGTTTCCATCTGACTACCAAAATGAATAAAATCCTGTCTAGCATGTTTCAGTGTTGATATAAAATAACCTTAAACACATGTAGTGAGTAGCCCGTCTGCCCAAACCTCCAGAGCAGCTCACGGCACTGCCTCTTGTATCAAAATGAACCTAAATGAACCTAAATGAACTCAGCTGAAAAAAATCCTACAGCATTTTGGTTCACATATACACATTACACATTGAAATTTAATCAAAGTTAGTACAAGGTTCCGATTGGTATAATCAATCGGAATCAACAATCAATCTTGGGGTCAGAGCTCAGGGTCAGACATGATACAGCACCACTGGAGCAGTGAGGGTTAAGCGCCTTGCTCAAGGGCCCAACAGTGTCAGCCTGGCAGTGCTGGGGTTTGAACCCTGAGCAACCCAGAGCCTTAACCGCTTGAACCACCACACCACTGCCCCATTATATAATTAATTGGTTGAAAAACGGCTTAATTCATTTGTTATGATTAAAGATGATCGATTTTGACCGATTTGGTTATCGGTCAAACTGACAACCAGACAAGAAGTCGAAAATGAAACTGACTAATAAAGATGAGATTTGTACATTTACACAACCACAAGGGTGTAAATGAGGACCTGATTAGCAATATACTGTACACCTTTAAAATCTAGTTTAAACAATGCTAATCTTTTACTAGGTAGAAAAATCACTGTAGATTTCTGAAATTAAATCACAGAAATATGCAAATTACATATGTTTACGGAATTAAAAGGAAAAGTCCTGAGCAGCCTTTTTTTTATATTAAAAATACCTATCATATTCTTTTAGAAGATTCTTTTGTCCTTTTTAGATTCCCTCGTTTCTGCTTTCAGATCTAGACAGCTGCTTGAAAGCAGAGGATTCCCAGCAGCAGGGTAGTATGAAGGCTACTTCTTAGCTTACATGACCGTGTTCGTCTCATATAATTACACTGAAAACAAAGTGAGTGCTGAATGACCCCTTTAACCTGTTATAACTCGTCATATCATCACCGTGACTCTTCGGAAAAGCTAGAAAATACCAGAATCTAGGACCATGACCTAGTATTAATATGTTAAAATATGATCTAAAAAACATGTATATTCTAATATAAACACCTTCTCCAGTTGTGGCACAAACACACTAACCACCAGTTGCATGAACTTTAGTATAAACACTGATGATCTACTGGTAAGTTTTACTGGCTAGTGAATGTCAAAATTCCATAAATTCATAAATTTAATTGAGCCACGGCAGCTTTTTTCCCTTGTAAACTACAGCATTTCTATAAAAAAGTTTTCTGTACATTTGCTGCTCCACAGTCACAGTTAAAGAGTGAATATAAACACAGGTAGATTTGTTGTTTTTCTTTTTTGTCATCTTCTACTTTGTCATCTCACACTGACTCGACCCTAACAACTCTTCTTGAATCTTGAACGATTCTCTACTGAGTATTAAATGCGTTCAAGCTTGAGACTGCTTCATAAGCTGATTGCAGTGACGTCAAAACGTTGGGTAATCAAAGAACCTTAACTAATCAGCATACAGGAATGCTTCCACTCATCCGCTCTGTCTCCTAAACCGTCGATTTGGAGAGCCAATCAGAAATCGCTGACAAATCTCATCTTATAAAATGTATATGTTTAAAAGGAAAAAAGTTATTAAAGAGAGAAAAAAAATTAATCATTTATGATATGGTAGTCAGAGAGCACAGACATAGAACGTAGACATCCAAAATAAACTTTAAATCAAGCTATCTGTCAAAATCCCTATAGGGAATAAGCAAATGAAATGTATTATTACTGTTTTTTTATATTTCAATATCAGTACATTGTTTACAACTAACGCTAGAACTGACTTAAAACAGACATGTCCGGTCATATTAATGCTACCAAGGATAGTAGCTCTTATCTGCAGTAAAAGGGATTCACATATCACATCGAATAACATTTCACAATTCACCTGAAATGTCCATGTAAAGGTCAAAATGTTCCTCAAAGATTATTTTTTTAGATTACTGATGATTAAATTTCAGGATCATATGGGAACATTTGAAAAAAAAAAACAACAACAAATGGACATATATACGTAACTGGACAGTTAAATATTTGAAAGAAGTAGAAGAAGAAGAAGAAGAAGAAGAAGAAGAAGAAGAAGAAGAAGAAGAAGAAGAAGAAGAAGAAGAAGATTTGCAGACAGACCACCGATTGAGAGCATACAGTATATTGGAACATTAGTAGATAGAGCCCTGTACACACTCAGTTCAAAATATTTACTAAACCAAAGCATGAGCAAATCTGAGTGGCCAAATCTTACATCAAGAAGACATTAAAGTGAATGTTTTTGTATGTAGACGTGTGGTTACCTGGAGGAATGTGTCTTCCTTTGCCATCCATACCTGCAGCATGCAGAATATACCACCCAATCTGTCCAAGCAGCATCCATCGACTGTTCTCCCTCTCTTACCCTCTGTCTCTCTTCCTGTCTCTCTCTCACACGCATTCTCCCTCCCTCTCTCGCTCTCTTTCGTTCTCCCCTGTTTTCTTGCCTGTGGGTGGGAGTAAATTTTCTATGTTTTGTTTCTTTTGTCTTCTTAGAAGAATATAATGGCAACAATTCGTGTAGACCTCCTGAAATTATTCAAACACTTGAACTGAGACAATCAAAGACAAACAAGGCAACACACTTTTGGAATCCAGCAAAATGTGAACAAAGTCGGGCTTGTGCATCTTGAAGGCTAAAGACACAAGAGAATCAGTTATGTCTCACATTCACAAAGGAGAGAGGAGTGTATAAAAAAGAGAAAAGGGATAACGAGAGTGTGCGCCATACTGTCTCCATGGCAACAGTGCATTCTAAAGTCGAGAACAGAACAAGATGGTGTGTGTGTGTGTGTGTGTGTGTGTGTGTGTGTGTGTGTGTGTGTGTGTGTGTGTGTGTGTGTGTACATGTATGTGTGTTGTGTAGGGGAGTTTATATTAGAGACTGAAGAGGAGGGGCTTGCACAGCAAAGCAAATCTGTCCATTTTAAAAACCTTATCCGTGTTCAGAATCTGTTCTGTTATAAATGAAATATGACGAATGCATGCATAGTGACTGCACCTGATATCACACAGCATACCAGTGAATCACTAAGATAGAATTCTCCTAAAAAGCACAGAAACCTGTTGGCTAAATGACCTTTAATAAGCAAACAGCTTTACTATTAGTTTGACAAATAATGTTCTCTCAACCCTAAAAAAATTAAACCTTTTGCAGAATTCAGTCTTCTAAATATATCAGGTGTCAACTGGGAATCTGTATTCAGTATCTGTAATTTTACTTTGAGAGAGAGAGAGAGAGAGAGAGAGAGAGAGAGAGAGAGAGAGAGAGAGAGAGAGAGAGAGAGAGAGAGAGAGAGAACAAAACTTTGTACATGCAAATGAGGTGAGCGATGAGTGACAGTGACCTCTGGTGGCAGAATATGGGAATGTGTGTGATTCTTATTTTAAGTATTTAAGCCTTTTGTTTAGCAATGTAAACCAAGGCTAGTATTTAATTTCTTAAGTAATTCATAAGGACATGTACACACTTTGCTTAATTTTATTTCTGTAGACAGATTTCAGACTGAGCAGGAAGATATTATAACTACGCTATTTCTAATATAGTTACATTTGCAAAAATACACAGCAAAAAGATCAATAATCATTGGGGACATAAAGACTTTTCTTTTACTGTGTAAAGGGTTTAAAAGATTTAATATTTAAAAATGTTAAATATACCAAGTCAGATATCTGTCATAACAGAGAGGGCAAAGCAGAATATTTATGAAGGCATTGGTTTTACTGAATGTGCCTCTTGAATGTGCCAACTACCAATGCTTAAGTAAGCATCCTGTTATTATGAGCCCATATGGGTAGGTCCTTGTTATATCATACTTATCTAATCTTATCTTATCTTATCTTATCATACTTATAATCTTTCCCATTCTTATTCTGTTAAATTGAAAAATGGCTAAGTACAGAAGCCTAACCCTTTGTCGGTTGCTAATTTTATTATTGTCAAATATGCCCCATTAGAGAAGTGTGCATGTGATTCATTGGATTATAGTAATTAATAGCAAAGACCTACCAAGTCAGCCTCTTGAAGAAGGAGCACCCGGTAGAGGTATATTCCTTTATGGTGGAGGATGAAGGGTTGTGTGGAGACTGCATAGCCAGGTAAAGCTGAGAAACCTAGAAGAGGACCAACAAATTAAAATGGAAGGTGTATTCGGTGAATACCCAGAACTGTTTCAATAGAGTCATGGATAGACCAAGCTGCTCCAGCACACCACTTGAAGAACCTAATACAACAATGACTATAGACAGTGACTTAATGACTGATAGGGCCATAGCCATTAAACTAGTTGTCATCATCTAGTGAGTGAAGTAGCCCCATTATCACTATGCCCAAAAAGGATGGTTGTTTGAGATGAATGTATGATGCATGTTAAATGATGAATGTATTTTCTCAGCTTGATGTTTACGAAATGCCCCACAATAAAAACCTCATTGAAATAATTAGGCAAGCTACATTTATACCCTCCCTAGACTTGTGTAAGTGGTACTGACAGGCCTCACTGGATGTTATATGCTGCCCCTTGGTCTATTCCAGGTCACAGACATGAAGAGTGAAGAGTGTTGAGCAGCCTACCTTCATGATGAAGTCATATATATCAACGCCTGGGAGACCATCTCCAACATCTGTGTTGTGTTCTATACAGTAGCAAATCATTTATGTAGCTTTGTCCTTAAACCTGCAGTTGAGTGAACAAAGCAAAAAGGTTGTTGTCTGGGCTACCAACTTGCCAAAAGGGAAACTGTCCACAAGTGGACAACCAGCTAAATGTAGGAAGCATTCAAAGCAATAAAAAACCTCAGGCCAAGAAGCAAGTGAGGTCTACTAGGGTCTTGCTCTGCCTGCCAATGCTGCAAATACTCCATAGAGTGGAAAGGGACCTGTGAAGTAGTCTAAAGGCTACACCGTACAAGGCTTTACTTTAGCTGTACCAGTGTCTCAGAATACTGTTGCCTAAATTACCTTTAATAAACAAACAGCATTATCATTATTTTAAAAAATAATGTTCTCTCAACCCTATGAAAAATATAAAACCTTTAACCTTGAAACCTTTAATGTTCAGACTTCTACTGTAAGTATATCAGATGACATCAGGGACTGCTATTGAAAAGTCTTGACTTCACACAATGCTACCTGGTGAAAGTAAATGGCTCAGCTATAGGCCTAAAAGCTATCCTCATACAAAGCTATACAGGTACAAAGCCCAATCCTCCATTTGAGTCAAAAGCTACTTCTTTATTTATTTATCCTCAGTATAACTTGGCTGGCTTAAGTTGATGTATGACCAAAGACTCACGTATGGCTTGGATGGTTAGGTAATATTGTGGTACTGTACCTCTCTTTGCAGCCATTCAAGTTTTATATCTGGCATACAGCTGGCAGACAAAATGTAAGGACTGACTTCCTATCTTGATTGCTGTCCATCGGTTTTTAAGAGGACACCTGTATATGCATCTGTGGCCAAAAGTCTGTAAACACCAATCCATCAAACCCATATGTGAGCCTTCCTCTGTTTCCACAAAGATTGTTTGATGTATCTTTTAAAGAATCTTTGCAGCCCAGAACTGTTCCAACATGACAATGTCCCATTGCACAAAACATTGTCTATGAAAACAACTTTTTTCCATTAGTTCATGTGGAAGAACACACACAATCTGTGCTGCAGAGAGACCTGAAGTTGACAGCAATAAAAACTTCTGGAGTGAATTGTAATGCTGTGAACATATGTCTCATGAGTCTTTAGTATGACCTCTTTAAAACTTTTGTGGCTGTATGGGCACAAGTGTGCATAGCCATTCTCCAAAATTTGGAGGAAATCCTTACCAGAAGATGGGAGGTTACTATAATAGCAAAGGGGGACTACATGAAAAGGGGGACTAACATAAATGGTCCTCCTTTCCCCAGACAGAATATAAAGTTAGTGGTAGTTTCTATATCTTTATGTCACTACTAATATCACTTAATTGTTTACAATGAGATTTTACAACTTGGATCTTGGCTGAAAATTGACACTTTAAGGATCATAAATAAGAAATGACAGTTTCTTTTTTAGAATCTTGTTGTAAGCTACTTAGGCAGAGAGAAGACACACAGAGAGAGTGTGAAAGAGCAGAGAGAAAAGAGAAGGTTAAAAATAAATGAAAAGGAGGAAATAATTTTTTGTGCTCCTCCACAGAAGGATTATTGGTGCTTCTTAGAGGTGTTGAGGGCCTGCTAAGGTCATCACAGTGGTCCTTTTATTCAGTCCCCAGTAGCTTCCTTCTTGCTAAAACCTTCTGTAAATGAAATGAAGAAGAGAAACAAGGATGTGTTTAGTTTGTTAAAACAGGGGTGCAGATTTTTTAGGTCTCAGCACCATGGACAGTGTCTGTTGTGCTGACATAGCTCTGATGTTTTTCTCTGAAGCTGGTGGAAAGAGAAAAAACATGGTAGGAGAAAACTTGTTAGACAAACAATTGATAAGCTTTAAGAGAAAAAAGTGTGTTGCTCACTTGTATGCGGAAGGTAAAGAAATAAAGGGAATGTGTTCATGTGCAGGTACAGGGTTTATTGGGCTTTGCAGTCTTGGGCAAGATATTTCCTGTGAGGATGGAACAGGCATAGAAGGTTCTTTGAATATAAGAAGGGACCTTGAACTGTCAGAGCTGCCCGAGGTGGTAAATCCATTGCATTTCTTTATTGAGATGTGCAATTAGATTGACCATGTAGCTGATTTCAAGTCAGACCCTAAAAGGATAAGGTTTCAAACTGTTTTCTCCTGAAATCCAATTCCATTTTAGTTATTTTGACCAGGCACCACTGAGCTAGATCTTCCACCTGCTTCAAGTAGGTCTCCTCCTCACACCCATCCCACACAAACTGGGCTAGACACTATGACTAGCTGGACAGCACATGACTTCAGGATGACACCATCAGGGCTGGCAGCCTTTCTACAGTTTACTATGCTAATTCACATTTCCACACATTTCAGCTGTTAGCCTCATAGCACAAATAGAAGGCATTTGGTTGTCTGCCATCACCATAGAGCAGGGTTTTGATTGATGGTCGGTAGTACATTCCATATACATAATAGTGTCTTGAGAAACAGTTGCGTAGCCCAACAGTGGCAGCTTGGCAGTGCTGGGGCTTGAACCTCAAGCCTAGAGCTAACCACTTGAGCCACCACTGCCACTGGCACAGGTGATTCAAAGAAAACTGGGAAAAACTAACAGTCCTTCAATCACACCAATCTCATGAAACAGTCTTCTCTACCCTTGGACTATGAGGAATCACTGTCCAGGGAAGGACTCAAAAGGTTATTGCTATTGTTAGCGTTATTTCTAGGACCCATTTGGTCATCTCAGTAGATTGTAGTCCTTGACTTGGTATTCAATTTTAATTAAATTTCAATTCAGGTTTATTTATCTAGCGCTTTTAACAACTGATGTTGTCTCGAAGCAGCTTTACAGAAGCATAGAAGCACATTTCATAAATTTTAAAATTTAACATTAAGTTACTATCTCTAACATCTATCCCTAATGAGCAAGCTTGAGGTGATGAAGACAAGGAAAATTTCAATTCAATTCAGTTAAATTCAATTTAATTCAATTAATTTGTATTGCTCTTTTAACATTTCACATGTCTCAAAGCAGCTTTACAAAAGTATAATGATAAAAAATGATAAGAAGAAGAATAAAAAGCAGAATAAAAAGAAATAAATGAATGCATATAAGTTTAAAATTAATTTAGAAATATGAATTTAAAATTTAAAATACTATATGTCTTTAAAATCTATCCCCAATAAACACTGAAGGTGATGATGGCAAGGAAAAAATCCCTGAGATGATATGAGGTAGAAACCTTGAGAGGAAGCAGACTCAGAAGCTCATCCTATGGCCTCATCCTCATTTGGGTGACACTGGACGGGTAATAATGTAAATGTAAATAATATCCTTTCTACAACAGTTTATAATATTGCAACCGAAAGCTCCTGTGGAACTAATGGGTCATCTCCCTGAGATGAGATGAAGAAGAAACCTTGAGAGGAACCAGACTCAAGTAAACCTCATCCTTATTTAGGTGATAATGTAAATGTAAATAATGTATTTTCTACAACAGTTTGTAGTGTAGAGTTTTAGTCCATCTGGCTTCTTATTCTTCTTGTACTCAAAGGATTCACCCTCAGCTATGTTGAATTGGTGTGTAAAATGAGTTTTAGAATAAGCGCAGTAGTAAATACCTCATTCGGCTATACAAATATTTACCATTAGTGTCCAGCATCCAGATCAGCATAGTCCTTGATTGTTTTAAGAATTAGTCACAAATGTGACAATAATAAATTTATCTTTGTCTATGAAATATAAAAGGTTTTGCTTGTGAATGTCATTGTAATGAAACCTACATTTATCCACCTTATATAATCAGTTTTGCAAAAAATAGAGGACTTTTTTTAGGTAAAGTTTTGTCAGTGTTAGGCAAAATTTTCAGTGAATTAAAGGAAATTACAATTTGTAATGTCTCAGTAGGTTGTGGTCCTTGACTTGGTATTCAATTTAAATTCAATTTTCTATTCAATTGATTTGTATAGCGCTTTTAACTGTCTTAATTAGAGACATGTTTTGTTTGATCAGGGGATGTGGTAGTCTAGTGGTTACCAAGTGTTGGCTTACCAACTGGAATGTTGTGAGTTTGAATCCCATATCCACCAAGCTGGCCCTTAACCCTCAAATGCTCAGCTGTATAAAAGATGCACTACTGTAAAAGAAATGAAACATACTTATGACAACATTGTGTGTCCTTCTCGCTGCTGAGACAATCCCATTTCACTTCCTATGACAGGATTGACCTCCCAATTAATTCACATTCTTCTATATGTGTGAATGTGAAGTCAGATCTTTCTCTGTGATTATGATTCATGGAGGCCAGTTACAGCTTGTTAGTGTTATACTGGGTGAGAGAAGAGCCTGAAGCAGGTTTAATGTACATGGCTAGTGAAGTGGGAGTGCACTACGTACTACATACATACATACATATATGGACTACGTGCATATATTTTCTGTAATGTGATGTTTAAAAATCAAATTGTCTGTGCAAGTTGATAAAGTGTTCAAAATGTAATTGTCAGCTACAGATGAGGCATCCAATCTGTTTTGAGAATTTTCATGATGAGCTAGTTTCGTGCCAACTAGTGTGGGCAGAGGTGATGTTCATTTATAACACTGTTGTTTAACACATACCAAATGTGACCAGAATGTAGCACAGAGCCACATTTTCAGCCTATTTTTTAATTTTCAGCCTATTTTCTAACCCTTATGCTGTTTCCATTCTGACTTATTAGCTTAACTACATAATATGTAAATGTGATGTGTATACACATTGAAAACTATATTCCTTTATTTAGCCATGCTAGTAATGAGAATTGCTCTTGTGCAAAGAGAGTGGGAAGACAGGTTATTAGGTACAGTCTGACATTTACTTAATTTGATCAAATATTTTACAACTGAGCTAAAAGGGCCTATCTTCAGGGAACTGCAGCGGCATTTTGTGGACCTGGGATTTGATCTCACAACCTTCTGAACAATAAGTCAACACCTTTACCACTAGGCTACCACATCTAGTCAATTCAATTCAAGTTTATTTGTATAGTGCTTTTTACAATTGACATTGTCTCAAAGCAGCTTTACAGAACATAAACATAGAACAGAAGGTTAATATAAAGAATAATATAAAGATTAATAGAATACAAAATTCAAGATTAATATTAGAATATAAATATGAGATAGATTTAGTTCACAATGTGTATGTATTTATCCCCAGTGAGCAAGTCTGAGGTGACTCAGGCACCAGTGGCAAGGAAAAACTCCCTTAGATTGTAAAGGAAGAAACCTTGAGAGGAACCAGACTCAAAGGGGAACCCATCCTCATCTCTGTGGACATGTCATGTAATGGTTAAGGGAAATTGTACAGTGTGCTCCGGGACTCTGAGACGTGTAGAATAACAGACACAGAAGACATAAACAGACCCTACAACATTGCTATCAATCTACTTTGACATTCTAATCCACCAGGAAAATGAGTGCGTCCCCACTGGGTTGCTAAACACATAAATTCATTTGCATATAGCATAAGATGAGGTGTGATGTACATTGTTTTATTTCCTTATTATTCAATTTTATTTTTTATTTTATTTTTACTCCTTTCTGAATATATTTTTGAATGCTTGTTATTTTTTAATCTTGTTTTATCTCTCCTTAAGTTTAGGATTTAAGAATAAAATTGTATGGCGATAAATGGCATTATCAAAACTATTTATAATGAAGAACGTTAAAATGAATAACAGCAACAAATAAAAGATAAAAGAAAAAAAGTGTTGTTTCTACATGCTTATTTTTTGCGAGGGTGTGCTTGCCCTTTGGTGGCCCTGTAGCTTATGATCAATAGCAGGGGCATTGCTGGAAGATGTCACGTGAGGTCACGTGAAAATTAAACATTTGCAAAACATGGACATGTGACATATTAAAACACTCAGGACAATGAGGGGAACTGCCCCACGGGTATTATGGTCACGTCACATGACATCACGTGACGTCACGTGACGTCACGTGACCTCACGTGAAAATGAAAAATTTGCACAACATGGACCTGTGACATATCAAAACACTCAGCACAATGAGGGGAACTGCCCCACGGGTATTCTGGTCACGTCACGTGACGATTTAAAAATTCAATTAAAATTACAAATTAAAGTTAAGTTAATTAAATTAATTAAAGTTAAGTTAATTAAACTTTAATTAAAATTAAAGTGGACATGTGACATATCAAAACACTCAGCACAATGAGGGGAACTGCCCCACGTGTATTATGGTCACATCACGTGACGTCACGTGATGTCACGTGCCGTCACGTGAAAATTGAAAATTTGCATAACATGGACATGTGACATATCAAAACACTCAGCACAATGAGGGGAACTGCCCCACGGGTATTTTGGTTACGTCACATGACGTCACGTGACGTCACATGAACATTAAAAATTTGCACAACATGGACATGTGACATATCAAAACACTCAGCACAATGAGGGGAACTGCCCTGCGGGTATTCTGGTCACGTCACGTGACAGCACGTTATGTCACATGTAGCCCCACCCCAAAAACAAGCGAAATCAAAAATTTGCACAACACGGACATGTGACATATCAAAACACTCAGCACAATGAGGGGAACTGCCCCACGGGTATTATGGTCACGTTACGTGACGTCACGTGATGTTACATATAGCCCCGCCCCCAAAACAATTGAAATCAAAAATTTGCACAACATGGACATGTGACATATCAAAACACTCAGCACAATGAGGGGAACTTCCCCACGGGTATTATGGTCACGTCACATGCTCATGTCCGCTCACCTCCAAAAGTATTGGCACCCTAGCGTTACAGTAGCTTTCACAATCTTTCTGTCCACTCGCCTCCAAAATGCACCGGCCTTTGCGAATACTTGCATAACTTGCAAAGCCAACATCAAAGTTTGTCGCAACGAACTTTATAAATCTAGTTATTATTATTCTTAGACAAAAATATATTTAAAAAAATGCGGCCTAGGGCTTTCGAGCCACATGCACCAAATTCGGATATGTCGTAGACCCTTCTCTGAAGTTTGTTGCTTCTATTTTTCTAAGTGATCGGAATTCCGCCATTCCCGATACGGAAGCTCAAACTGGCCTTTTTTCCCATAGACTTCCATTATAAACTTTTGAGGTTCCGACTGAATTTTTGGTTTTCCCGTAGTCGACGATCAAACATCCCATAGACTTGAATGGGGAATTCCGAAAAGTCCTCTAAGCTCTCACACACACAATACATCCAACATTAAGAATTGCATGTACTGTTCTATGCAGTATAATAAGTAGAATCCCATAATGACTGCAGTATTGACATGAAATGTCCAAACCCTCAGTAGCCACTTTTTTAGCCCCGCCCCCAAACAAGCGAAATCAAAAATTTTCACAACATGGACATGTGACATATCAAAACACTCAGCACAATGAGGGGAACTGCCCCACAGGTATCCTGGTCACGTCATGTGACGTCACGTGACGTCACATGAGGTCACGTGAAAATTAAAAATTTGCACAACATGGACATGTGACATATCAAAACACTCAGCACAATGAGGGGAACTACCTCACGGGTATTCGGATCACCTCCAAAAGTAGTGGCACCCTATCGGTCCAGTAGCTTTCACAATCTTTCTGTCCACTCGCCTCCAAAATGCACTGGCCTTTGCGAATAATTGCACCATCAAAGCCAACATCAAAGTTTATCGCGACGAACTTTACAAATCTAGTTATAATTTTTTTATTTTAAATCACAGAATTTATATAACTATTATATTTACTGACTGCTAGATGCTTCCAGCTTCCCCTGAGCATATATTTCAGTTCTGTCAAAAAAGTTCAACTATTCCTATTAATTTAATATAAACATTAGTAGATTTGCATTTCATGTTTATCATTGGATTCACCGATTAATATCTCTACAGATATTTTCTGATATTTAACCGATTCAAAGAGAAGATACCAACTCCAAATCAATTCAATTCAAGTTTATTTGTATAGCGCTTTTTACAATTGACATTGTCTCAGAGCAGCTTTACAGAACAATAACATAGAACAAAAGGTTAATATAAAGAATAATATAAAGATTAATAGAATACAAAATTCAAGATCAATATTAGATATATTTAGTTCACAATGCATATGCATTTATCCCCAATGAGCAAATCTGAGGTGACTCAGGCAGCAGTGGCAAGGAAAAACTCCCTTAGATGGTATAGGAAGAAACCTTGAGAGGAACCAGACTCAAAGGGGAACCAATCCTCATATGGGTGACACTGGAGGGTGTGATTATAAATATACAGTCAAACAGATGATGTATAGATGTAAAAGACCACATGGAGTTCACATCTCCTCTATAGAGTCTATCTGGAGCTGGTAGATCTCTAGATGCCTCAGGATCCTCAGGAATCTCAGTGGAGGTCTAAAATCTTCATCGCACGGAAGACGATCTGAGCTGGTACATATTCTGGATGCCTCAGGATGGGTAGACAGAGAGAATGCATTTGTTTCTGTATCACGTGTGTTAGCCCCGCCCTTTCCTTATCCCTTCCCACATCTGCACACCTCCTTGTGTTACAATGATTGTCACCCCTTTTTATACCTGTGGTCTTGCGGCTTTTTTTTTTTTTTTTTTTTTTTTTTTTTTTGCTGAGTCGTTGTGTTTGTGTTCCTGTTCCTGTTTTTTATGTTTCCAGTTGCCTATGTTTCTGGCCCTTTGTTATTTTTTAATCCAGACTCTATCTGGTGTTTATAAGAGTTTATATTCACACCCTCCAGTGTCACCCAAATGAGGATGAGGTTCACTTTTGAGTCTGGTTCCTCTCAAGGTTTCTTCCTCTTCCATCTAAGGGAGTTTTTCCTCACCACAGTCGCCTCAGTCACCTCAGGTTTGTTCATTAGGGATAAATACAAACACATTTAAAATATAAGTCTAATATTAATCTTTAACTTCTTGTACTATATTTCTTATGTTCTGTAAAGCTGCTTTGAGACATTGTCCATTGTTAAATGTTGTTTATTTATTTTTTGTATGTTATGATAAACTGGTGATTTACCACTAATGTGCTGTGTGTCTTTGTTATTTGTTCGTCCTGTACAGCGAGTCTGTAGTTTTAGATCTTTGTACAATTTAACACAAGAATTTATGTATTTTTTTGTAGTTAATTCATTGTCCAGCAGATGGCACCAGTATCCACAGTATTAGTACAAATCCATGGAGACATCTGCATATGTCCACATTAGCATATCATTCTAAAGCCGTAGAAATAAAAGCATTTGTGTGTGTGTGTGTGTGTGTGTGTGTGTGTGTGTGTGTGTGTGTGTGTGTGTGTGTGTGTGTGTGTGTGTGTGTGTGTGTGTGTGTGTGTGTGTCAGAGGTGATTTGAGAGACAGGTGACTTTGATGGAGGTGTGTTCTGCACAGGCAATGTTTTAACTATAAGATCTTTAAATACTTTTTCCTCCAGTTTATTGTATTAACCCCAAGACAAATATCTCTGGATGACAGAGAAAATGAGTAGCTAAAATTATGTGTGGATTCATTAGTAGTCAAGAAATGTTGAACCTTGAGGACTATTGCCTCTAATAACTACAAGAACTCATACTCCATGTTCTACCACAGTATAATGTATATGTTAAGAGATTGTGTGTCTGTTTTAACAAAACTAAGCCTGTGACGTATGTTGTAGACAAATTTTCACAAGTCACCAAGGGAAAGAACTTTTTTTTTTTAATAAAAGGGAGTTGACTTAACGAGTATCTTCGTATTACCTTAACAGCATTTGGGCAGACAACGTTATCCAGGGCAACTTACATTTTATCTCATCTTTACACAACTGAGTAATTGAGGGTTAAGGGACTTGTCCAGGGCCGCACCAGTGGATTCTCGGTGGACCTTTGATTCAAGCTCACAACCTTCTGAGCAACGGTCCAACACCTTAACCACTAAGCTACCATGTTCAACAGCAGCTAATTAACATATAAGCTTGTACATTTAATGTATTTGGACACCCTTATCCAAGCTCTTAGCTCATGTATTAGGGTTAAGGGACTTTCTCAGGGGCCCAACAGACTCAGCTTGGTGTACTTGGTGGATTTTAACTCACACCTTTCCACTCAGTAGTCCAACACCTTAAATCCTAAAACTCTAATTTCTCTACCTATCAGTAAAGGGCTTAATGTGTACAGTAATCCACAAGCTACCAGAACACCAAGGGAGAGTTAATTAATCAAGTAGGCAGAAAAAGTGCAAGAACATCAACACTTCAGTAATGTTGAATATCATCAAAGACCTGACACTGCTGTTAGCATCATTATCAATAGTTATGATATCAATGGTGACTGGGGGCTATGTATATAAGAGAAGCGCAACTGTGCTATGTGCTATGGACAATCCAAAATCTGAGACCACCAAATTCTATTATTTACAATCGATTGAATAAATGATAGAGTCTTTGAATCTCTTGTAAATTTTTGGTTTGTCCTCTTCTTGCTATAATGACGGTGCCCACACAAGCTAACTGATCCATTTTTGATTAAATCCACCAGTTGCTTATATGTTTCTGCCTCCCTGAGAGTTCTGCCAATCATTAAACCGAGATGCTGAGAAATGAAGAGCGCACAATCCAAAATTAATATTATTATTAATATTAATTCTACAGGTCTACTCATATGTCTTTAATCATATGTCATATATCATATGTCAGTTCTGTCTGTCTGGATCTGTACATAGTGACAGCTAGGTAACTAGAGCTATAAATTACTCAATAAAATTCTGAAACTTATTAAATAATCAGACAAAATTTTATACAGCAGCTCCTATCGTGCTGCAAGTCTGAATGGTGCCTACATTTTAAGTTTTAAGTAACAGATGTCACTCATTTTAATTATTGATTTAAAGATAAAGTCAGTTATAAGGTCAGTCGCTTTGCTCATTATATTGAGATACCATGCATTCAGGTTGACAAGAAAACTTTAGGATATTTTTTCCCCCCATTTTTTTTCTTTTTTCCCAGTGAAGCCGTGCGTCTGACTGAGAACCGAATTGACAAAAGCTTGTTGATGATGAAAACACAGTGTATCTAAACGAGTCAGTGGAGTTCTAGCAGCAAGGCATTACTAATATTGAAATCTGCATTACTATCTAGCAGGATTTCATGCAGGCTGTGCGGTCCATGAAAGAAAATGCATTTTAAATGAACAAGTGGTATGACATTGCAGTGCAATTTGATTTGATAAAATATCGAATTTCTTCAAAATTGATGTATAATCCTGACTCAATCTCTTAATTTATTTTTTATATTTCTGTCATATAGAAACACAAAAACATACGTAGCACAGGGTTGAATTTTGGAAAGGATTGTCCTAGCAGTTGAAAAGAAAAAAATGCATTTGAGCATCATTAAGCGTTCAGAAAATCGGCTGCTTTTTTGTTTTATCATATCCATGCTCCATAGTTATGAACTGTTCTTCATGGAGGTGAGTCAAATGTATTTATGGAAAGGGGGTGTTCATCAGGAAATGACCATACTGTAAGATTATTTTATTCATATTTTCTATTATATTTGTTCATTTTTTTTCACTGCTTCAGCTTGAGTTTTTTTTTTTTGTTTTGTTTTTTTAAAAAACCTCATGAATGATGATCAGTGCACGTTATATTTTCATCTGAAACATAAGGGATTCACTGATGCAGGAATTCACTTACGTATAATTAAATGCTGGCCCATGAGTCAGTAAATTCTGACAGAGCTTATCTCCTATCTCCTGTTTTGTTCAGTGGACAAATATTTGCATCAAATTTGTCTCTTTTCACATTCTCACTCTTGCAGTAGAAGTTTATACTGACATGAGTAAACAAATATGTTTTAAACCACCACAAAATAGCAAGAATTAATAGCTATTTTATGCTGATTGAACCAGTTATCTGGCATAGATATCTGCATGATCAGGATTAATCTAACTCCCCCAAGCCCCTCCCCCGGTAATAGTTTTATACCCGATATAGAAATAACTATACACTATTTATATATATCAAAAACATTTTGACGCAATATAGTTTTACCCTCGAGGTAAAAAAATATGATACAGGCCTCTGTATCATACAATATGACCAGTGAATATCAATAAAAAATAAACAGCTGATGTAAGCAATTTGAAATAAAGGAATTCTTGAAAGTGTGATTTGTGTTTATTGTAGACTTAAATTTAATAATACACTATATGACCAAAATTGGGCAATAATATAAAGTGCTGCTGTAACAGTCTTTGCTCTTCTGGGAAGGCTTTTGAGTATATATTGGAATGGAGCTTTGTGCTTATTTTGTTCACAGGAGCGCAAGGTAGCGATGCTCTGCGAGAGTTCCTAGTGCGCAGCAGTAGTCCCAATTCATCCCAAACTTGTTCAGAGCAGGTCAAATCAGGGTTTTAGTGATTTAGGTCACTTGAGATCTTCCTTCCTTCCTAGAACCTTGGCCACATCTGATTCCACCTGTTTGGATTTTGCTTGTTTGGAATGAAAACCCATTTCTGGATGAGGCTGCCGTTGTAGACTGTGTGGCAACATATGGAAGGCCGACATGTGGCTGTATGGATCCATGTATATTTTGCACCGCATGAACTGAAAATGTGTATTATATGACTGTTTGTGTAAATAACCTTCAACTTATAGCTTCTGCAACCTTGCTTAAAATTTTTGCCAAACGTTTTGTATTTACATTCATTACTGATAAACATTATTTTAAACTTTTCATCCTGTTTTTATACTTCTGCAAATCTGCTTTGAGACAATGTCAATTGTTTAGAGCTATACAAATAAATTAAATTCACAGTATAATTATTGTTTTGATTGTTTTTATGGTTTAACTTGGGCAGTCAAATGAAGTAAGAGGTTTCATCATGTCAAATGTATTTTTGTGATCTGTGATAATGACCTGATTCTGTAATTATTTAATTTTGTTGCTGCTAATCTATGGCCAGAATGTGGCCCAGGTATTTGAGCCAGATTAATCAAAGATCCATAAGATATTTGTCCAGCCATGGACATGGACTCAAACTGGAATTGAGCTGATAGAATGAATACAATGCATTAACTATTTTGGACATCTGAGCTGTAGAGCCCAGCGGAAGTTACAAGAAAAGATCAATATATTATATTAAGTATGTAATATGGAATTGAGGGACACGGTGGCTTAGTGGTTAGCACGTTCGCCTCACACTTCCAGGGTTGGGGGTTTGATTCCCACCTCCACCTTGTGTGTGTGGAGTTTGCATGTTCTCCCCGTGCCTCGGGGGTTTCCTCCCCCGGTCCAAAGACATGCATCGTAGGTTGATTGGCATCTCTGGAAAATTGTCCGTAGTGTGTGTGTGAGTGAATGAGAGTGTGTGTGTGCCCTGTGATGGGTTGGCACTCCGTCCAGGGTGTATCCTGCCTCGATGCCCGATGACGCCTGAGATAGGCACAGGCTCCCTGTGACCCGAGAAGTTCGGATAAGCGGTAGAAAATGAATGAATGAATATGGAATTGAATTGAAGGACATATTTATCAGGATTAAAATAGACAGAGATGAAATGTAGAAAGGAGTGAGAGAAGAACAGAGAATGGGATGTAATGGCAAGTCGTGGCCTAATGGTTAGAGAGTCTGACTCGTAATCCTAAGGTTGTGGGTTCGAGTCGCGGGCCGGCCACGACTGAGGTGCCCTTGAGCAAGGCACCGAACCCCCCAACTGCTCCCGGGCGCCGCAGCATAAATGGCTGCCCACTGCTCTGGGTGTGTGTTCACGGTGTGTGTGTTCACTGCTGTGTGTGTGCACTTTGGATGGGTCAAATGCAGAGAACGAATTCTGAGTATGGGTCACCATACTTAGCCATATGTCACGTCACTTTCATAGTCATTATGCTGTTATCAGGCTGATTTTAGATCGTTGACATGATAGAAATGTATGCGGAGTGGAAATAATAACATATTAGTGCAAGTTGTCTTCTTCATTATCAGACAGATTCTCAGAACACAGGAACACCTTTGGCTGGACATTTATCGTTAGTGGACACATCCATGGTACTACCATGTGTCAGTGCTGGTTAAGCATCCAAATAATATTAAGTGGTGGTCAATGTTGAAATAATAACAATCTCTCTTTTTCTGTCTCTGTCTCTCTCTCTCTCATACTCTCTCTCACACACACACAAACACACACACAAATATACATACAGTACACACATACACATACACATATACACACACACACACACACACACACACACACACACACACACACACACACACACACACACACACACACACACACACACACACACAGTGAAGTATCAAGCTGAAACGCCAGTCAATTATTGTATTAAAATCTTTTATTCTGTTACTGTTTGCAGCACAGCATAGTATATTCTTCCAAGATTAAGTGGCCCGGCGCATCACACCCATGTGGCTTCCCCGGAGAGAGGGGAACCGCACAAGGAATCCAACATAGTAGCACAGAGGCACAGCCGTCCTGGCACAGAGTGGCATTTAACAAAAGTGGCTCTGCTCAGCTACATTATAGAGTAATACAGAGCAGCATTATGTGGATTTGTGTGCGTGTGTGTGTGTGTGTGTGCATGTGTGTGTGTGTGGTTGTGTGCATATGTATATTCAGTAAAATCCAGTGTAGTTTGGGACACACACACACGTGTACAATCACAGAAATGTATCTAAATCAGCATATACTTCTATACCACTTTCCTGTGAGACATACTGCATAATGCAAAGCTTGTGGCTCAACCATACATCTTCAATAAAGAGCCAGCTGAACCTTTTTAATATTCAGAAAATATTCTATCCCACCATCACAACCAAACTACAGTGACACGGTCATCTGGACACACACATACACACTCACACACACACACATCCACACACACACATTCACGGCATCGGTTGTAACTTTTTCTCATAGTGGACAATGGCCAGCTGTGCAACACAGTAGGACACTGGTCTCTGATATCAGTGAGTGTAAGACAAAAGAGGACAGACAAAGACAAAAGACAAATTTATAGAGAATAAATGTATAGAATAAACATATATATCTTTTCTTTGAAATTTATATATATACATATATACATATATACATATAACCTTGTATATATATGTATGTATGTATATATATATATATATATATATATATATATATATATATATATATATATATATATATATATATATATATATATATGTATGTATGTATTCTGTAATTTAGATATAGACTTACTCACAACAGTAAAAAAGTAGACACTATCAACACAAGAGACAAATAGAGAAAAAGGCCTTTTTAAGATTAATTAGTGGTCAGATTAATTAGTAAGTTAAAATCTTTCACATAATCCTAAAATTGTGACATAAAGCATAATCGTAATAAATAAATGTTTAAAGCGTTTATGTGAATAGAAGACCGAACAAAAAAATCATCTGAATCATTTTCTTGCGGGTTATATATATATATATATATATATATATATATATATATATATATATATATATATATATATATATATATATATATCACATTTTATCATTAAATCTGGTAAAAGACATGAGTGAAACTAATATTTTTGTCTTCAGCTAGACTTTTATGCTGAACACATATTGATCTATTGCTATCTAAACTTCACAAACACATATATGAGGTACATCTATATATAAAGAAATCTAGACAAGTATTGCACAACAGTCAAAATTGGAATTAAATGATGTACATATAAGCTGACAAGTGTTCAATTTTTGTGTCAAGATAAACAATGCATACAGATTTAGAGGAAACCGGTGACATTCAAGTAATTTGTCACTGATTCTGGCTTTTGAGGATTTAAAATACATTTTACTGTGCTCCTGATATGTACATCACAGTCATCAAAGGTTTAGCGCACAGTATCTTGACATTGTTCAGCTCATTAACAATATAACATATTCCAATTAGTACTATTTTTGAAAGCTCAGCATACAATAGATAAGCTTAGTATGGCTCAGATGCAGTCACAAGCACACAAAAAAGCTAAGTTACCCCGTTGGTCTGTGATTAGGACTGTGTCAATTACATATAGAACTTTTGGTGGGAGGTTGTATAAAAGAAAGCTTTTAATGTAATAGAACAAAAGAGAAAATGTAAAGTAAAAAATCCAAAAATTGAATCTTAAATGCTAACAACTGAAATTTTCGTCAAAATTGTATGATTCTGGAAAATTTCTGGAACAGCTACAAACATCAAAGTTTATATTTGACTCAGTCCTCTGTGCCAACGTGCGGATGCCCTTATGAACATATCATGGTCAATCATAGCAATCACAAAGCTATTAGCAAAATCTAAATGAAACACTTTTTCCAGATCTTCCTGGGTTCTGATGTTCAGTCATATTGTTTTTTTTTAAAGTGCCAGAATTTAATTCATATATATATGTATATATATATATATGTGTGTATATATATATATATATATATATATATATATATATATATATATATATATATATATATATATATAAAATCATAAACTATTGTCTGGTTTATTATTCACATTTGCCAAAATCTGCATTGACTTAATTAAGTATGGATCGCAACAACTAGTAAAGTGACAAAGCAGAGCAGTTAGAAAAAACATGTAAAAACACAGTGCTTAACTGTAAACAGTGCTCTCCTGCTTATCACCCTCTGAATAATGACATGTTCTAAATCTAACATTGACATCTGATTGATGGTACAGCGCTCAATATGGCTAGCTATTTCATTTTTGCACTTTTAACAATTTAACTAAAAACATTTAAAATGGGTTATTGACTTGATTTACCCCCAAAAAGCTACGATCTTAGTTTCTTGGTTTGCAGCACACTGTGTGGTCATGGCAACATGTACATTCAGTTGTGAGGGGATGGGCTGCCACTTTTTAGGTAGTTGAAATGCTGTGTGTGCCCTCACTATTATATTGCACAGTGCTTATTTTCTCCTAATTAATAAAGTTGTAACCACAAAGTAGACACATACTGTATATAGATGAGAATTATGTATTGCTTAAGGGGAAAAAATTAGACCTAATGTGATATGACTGTGCAGTAGCTCATAGCAAATTTGGCACTCGGTTTCAATGAGTCATACATACACTGACCAGTAAAAGTTGATTTACCCTGTTAGGAAAATAAACAGTAAGAAAGTGAAACAGAATGCTAGCTGTGAGTCTGCAGGAGGAGGGAGTTATGTTGTTGAGGGGGAACCAAGGAGGGACCAAAAACTGCTACCTTTTTATAATGAAGGCATCCCTTGAAATACAAATGCAATGATAATATCATAATTCAAAGCTTAAAGGATGGGGTAGGGGGTTGGGGAATGCTATGAGTGTTATTAAAAGGTTTCTGCCTTTGAATCTCCCCTTGAGATCCAAGGGTCACACCTGAGTCCACAAGCACCACAACGATCAAACACCACATTCATCCAGAATATTCCACCCAAGTGCCCCATAAAACTGAGAAAAGCACAACCAATCGCATTTAAATTATTCCTCTTTAACAGAGAGATTTTTCCCGAAAGGCAGTACCATTCTTATGCAGTATAAAAAGAAAAGCCACAACATGTGATATACCTAGATCCACCTTTGTTTCAGCAGCACAATAGAGACTTGTGCAAGAAATGATGGGGATCCACCTCACCATTATGGGCCAACAAAACCAAATTGGCACAGAGTGTTTGCTGATGTCTCTTTTTGATTATATACCTCAGACCTCACTCTCTACACTGGAAAAGTGGGCAGAGTCTCGACGTGAGCATAAACTCTTGGTTTTGAAGGGAAGATGTGGTGATTGGTACCTCTGTGGCTGGGGCACGGAACACAGTCTCTGGTACTGGAGCTTGGCACTGGAGGAGGATATGGAAGAGGGCTGCAGGGCACCAGTTGCTGAGGAAATGGCTGATGGCGATGAAACAGAGGAGGAAGAAGTAGGAAGAGGAACATGAACCGGGTGAGCGGATGATGGAGGTGCAGGGAGAGCTGGTGCTGGCAGAGATGGTGGTAGAGTCTGAGGAGATGATAACTCTCTAGACCTCTCAGAACGTTGTGATCTATGACCACTGAGGTTTGACTGACTTCCAGATTTTACTTGGCCTTGAGCTTGGTCTGGTTTGGAGGACTGCCGTTTGGGCCGGTTGATGTTGCTGAAGCTTTGGCAGTGAGGCAGCAGATCCTCTTGACTACGAGAGGTCACTCGGTTCCACTTATAGTGGTGGGGCGACTGGCAGGAACAGGCAGTATGGCATTCACTTTTTTCATGCGATCTCCTTTTAGACTTCTTTTCAGTCTTCACAGGTAATTTGTCCACAGACCAGTATCTTCGTGGAGGTGGGGGAGTTAAAGGCGATGGAGGCCACTGATTGGATCCTAAGCCTCCAGATCCCCATCGTGAGCCCTCTCCAAAACCACAGCTGCTTTCCCCACCTCCTAATCCCAAAAAAGGGTCATCTCTACTGTTTATACTACCCCCTCTCTCCCTAGATGGATAAGTTCCAAAAAACCACCCTCCACCCCCAATGCCTCCAACAGCCCTTCCTTCATGCCCTTCCCAGTATCTTTCAAACTTTCCAAATTCGCCTGAAGAACCTTCATCATCTGTATAGATCTCTACTGTTTTGTCTCTTTCCCTTTCAGATTCTGTCTCTATTACCCTGCTTTCCCGTCTTCTTCTTCTTCTTCTTCTTCTTTGTTCCTCAGTTCTATCTACCTCTTCTGATTCTTCCCCTTCCTCTTCTTCTGAATCCCATTCATGAAATGACAGGCCTTCTCTTGAATAGGTCTTACCTCTTCCATTCTTTCCTAAAAGCGGACGAATCTCACCCCCTTTTCCATATTCCTCTCTTTCAGACTCAAAGGACTGTGTTTTTTTATAGTTAAGAGGAAAAAGAGGAAGAAAAGAAGATGGAGATTCAGAACGTGTATTCCCACTACCCCAAAATTTAACTGATGTTGAGCATTTACTTGAAGTGGGATAGCGCTTACTGCTAGACTTTGGCCTGGAATGGCGATAGGGCTGAGGGTTCCTGTGGTGCTTTTCTTTTCTCCTAGCTCCTTCTTCATCACCACCCTCTGGATTATCACTCTCTCTCCTTCCTCCCTCTCTTTTCATATCCCAGTCATAACTCCGCATAGAGCTTTCACTCTTCTTTTGAAAAGAGCTACGCCTAAGTTCAGGGTAGGAAGGCAGATTCTGTTCTATCCCTTTTTCAAATACCTCTTTATCTTTGATTTCAGCTTCCTCTTGACCAGATCGCTTTTCCTTCTCCCTTTTCCTGGATTTTCCATCCTTTTTCTTTTTCTTCTTTACTTTATGTCTCTTGTGCTCTCTTTCTCTCTCACGCTCTCCTCTCTTCTTTTTCTTTCGATCCTTCTTCCTCCTTCGTCTCTCCCTTTCTCTTTCTTTATAATAGCGTTTCTCTTCTTTGTCCTTACTTCTTACATCACTTGCTCTTCTAGCCCTCTCTTTTTCCCCCCATGAAGCCCACCACTCCTGGAGTTGTGCCAGTTGGCTAGTGGCGTTGTCTCTCATCTGTGCTTTCTGTGGGCAAGGTTTGCGTGGTGGTATGGGTGGAGGTGGACTGCAGGGTAGGGATCGAGATGACATGTGCGAATGACTTTTTCTCCTACCCAAAAGAAGGCTTGACTCCTCTGTAAGCTCATCTGTGTCAAACTCATCATATGCATCTCTTTCACCTGCTCTGTATTTGAAACTCTGTGATGATGAGTATGAAGAGGTAGAGTAAGAAGGAGAATTAGATCGTGAGACTGAAACAGAAGAGGAGGTGGAAGAGGAGCTAGAAGTGCTAGAAGAGGTGTAGTGCACAGAAGGTGATGGTGAAATAGGAATTTGATTAGGGGAGGAGAAGGGAAGTGGCACAGGAAGAGGCAAAGGAGGAGGATGACGACCTCTTCTCCCTGCTCCATCCCTCCCTCCATACCTTGCCCCACCTCTCCTTCCCAAAGGAAGGATGTTTTCATACAGGGGTCCCCCAGAGCCTTTTCTTTTTGAAAGACTGGTTCTCCTCCATAAAGACTGCTGAGGTGGAGAAGAATGAGGCAAAGTGGGGTTTATGGGCAAATGCCCAGAGGCTTGTTTTTTTTGTGGCAGCCTTGGGTTTCCCAAGGGCTTTGTTTGATGTGTGGTCTTTGGAGTTTGGGAAACTATACTTTGTGGCTCTCCTAATCCCTCTGGATCAATTGGACCATAGTATCTTTTATATTCATCCAGACCTCCTTCTCCACCACCTACTGCAGCCCACTGTGGAGGCATGCCCTGTGGGAATTGTGCAATGTCTGTGATCCCACTATTGATGGCACCTGTCTTTTCAGGGCCAGTTTTTGGACGTGTCCAACGATCCACCACTGCCAGTCGTCGATCATGACGAGGTAAAAATGTGGAACATGGCATAGGTGCTCCAAGAATTGGGCTGTTTGATGGCCCAAGAGCCATGCCCGAATGCCCAGCTGATTGCAGAGATCCAGGAATAAGGGCATTGTACACTGGCTGTTGCTGGTGAAGTTTTTGCTGCTGTTGATGTTGTGCTGTTGTGATGGAAGAGTTGGCTACATTTGCAGTCACCATGTGAGGAGGAGCAGGAGGGGGCATAGGGGAGATCGGATCATATTGTGGAAGTGTTGGGTTACCTAAAGGGGTGGTTTCATCTTCAAAACTGCAGCAGCTGTACATTCCCTGGAAAAGATTTTAAGAAAGGCTAAATTTGTTTTCTTTGAAACATACATATCCAGAGGCTCTAAAAATATCTTAACAAAACTCAAAATGAACTAAAAATATTCCCATAATATTGCAACTGTCTGTGTTTTGGGTACTTGCTGATGCAATACATCACACACACACTACAAATATTAATGTATTGCTATTGCAATATATATAAAATATACTATTGCAGTTTACTACTGTATCTTACTTGTTACATATTGCAAATATATTACGTCAAATCTTTTTCATTTTAATATATCAGAGAGTACAATACAAAAAAATTATAATCTTTTTTTTATCTCCCACAATGCAGAGGTGATCCGTCTTTGTGCAGTTACAATAAATGATGCATCATTATGTATTAGTATTAATCTTATGTTTTCATCTTATAATGAATTTAAATTCAATATTATATATCTTACATAACATTTGAATCACTGACAGCTGACGTGAATAACATTCATGAGATATGTTGGGTTGGATATATTAGGCAGCAAATGAACTATCAGTTCTAAAATTTGATGTGTTAAAATGAAATGGGCAAAAAAAAAAAAAGAAAATGGGCAAACTTAAGGATCTGAGTTACACTGAGCTAAACTGAGCTACACTGTGATGGTTAGAGCCGAACAACAGGTTTTGTGGAGTGTTCCTGGTATGCAGTTGTTAGTACCTACTAAAAGTGGTGCAATGAAGGACAACCAGTGAACAGTGGCAGTGTAAGGGTAGTGAACAAGGCAGTGTAAGGGCAAAATACCCTGCTATGCCAGTAAAAGGCCTGGTCATCGCACAAACATTGTTAAGGAATGGTTTGAGCAACATGGCAAAGCGGTTAAGGTGTTGACTTGTTCATCCCATGGAGATTATACCACACAACTTACTAAATATAAAGTGTCAGATGATGACATCTTGGTGCCAGATATCACAGCACACCTTTGATGGGTCAGAGCTGGTTGGCAGCACAAGGGAGGCTTACACAATATTAGGTAATTAAGGTGATTAAGTTTGTGATCAGTTTGTGTGTGAGTGTGAGTGTGTCTTTATTCACTAACCCGACTAAAAGCCAGCAGAAAGTCCAGTCCCTTTGAGCGACCCATGCAGTGCCGGAGCTTCCAGTAAACCAGGTGTTCCCAGGCAAATACCAAAAGACTTAGACCCATTGCCACCAGTAGCATGTAGAAGACTCCTGCCATGTTATCTATGTCCAGCTTGGAACTCATCACTTCAATCTTATCATTGTGGCAAATCCCAGAGAGCCAGAGGCGTTCAAGCATGTCAATTTCATCTAGAAAACAACAAACAAACAGACAAATACAATAGATGAGAAAATAACCAGATTAATGAGATCCTGAAAGAATAAATTTAAACAAGAATGAAGTTAAAGGCTAGGTTATGAAGTCATAGGTTAAAGGCTTATTTATGGAAAGCCAAGTCATTTATTTATTAAAAGAGGAGAGTAAAACGAAACATTATGAACCAGCTGAGATTTCTGCCTGGTTTACATTATTATTGAATTGAAGAATAAAATAGCATGTGATGGGGAAAACATAAAAAAGAAGTCCATATGACAGAAAAAGATGAACATCTGAAATAGGCTAGTTTGTACAGTGTTTTGAAGATTATCCAGCCTGATGGCCAATAATAGTTAATACTTCATTCATCTGAGAAAATAATTTCACTAGAAATAACACTGACAAGACAAGAGCACTGGCAGAAGACATGTAACATGCATTTAAATCTTTTTATTGAGTTTTATATGGCTTTATTTCTATAGCTCAGAATATATACATTCATATTCATCCATTTTTTTTAATAAAAAAAACAAAATTTAAAATTTAAAATTAAAATTTAAGAATTTAAAAAATGGTTAATTGTAAGTTTGACAATCTATAAAAGGCAGACATGTAGCATAAACCATTTGAATAGGGAATGGGAAACATAATATAAACTAAACCATGCAGTCATAATATTGACAATTGCAAAACAATTAGAAAAATTGCAATTGTGCCACTAGTTACCTCATTGGTCCAAACCTCATTGGCTACTCATTATTGTTTTAATGAAGTTTTACAGTTTTTGATCAAAGTTTTGTTTAAACTGGATTCTGTGGTGTGAAAAAGTGTTTGCCCCTTCCTGATTTTTTCTTTTCTTTTCACGTTTGTCACATTTAATGTTTCAGATCATCAAGCGAATTTAAATATTAGCCAATGACAACAAGTAAACACAACATGCATTGACTTACGGCTAATACGGACCCATACTCAGAATTAGTTCTCTGCATTTAACCCATCGAAAGTACACACACACACACACAGTGGTGTGTGACAGTGACAGCGACGGAGAGGTTTCTAAACAGGAGAAATGCTAATTCCAAACTACTGTAAGCCCTGGACCAAATCCGGACCCAGATGAAGGCCCTAGTATGAGTGGATGTGAAAATAAAGCAAAGACGGTGACCTTGAGTAAAGTCTCTTGTGCGAGGCAATACAGCGACAGCTATATTTCATTTAGATTTACTTTCACCGGGAATGCAGAGATACCGACTCCGTTGTGCTTGGTGTGTGGTGAAAAGCTATCCAACAGTGCTATGGTCCGAAGTAAGCTGAAACACCATCTCCAAACGAAACACCCTTTGCTTAAACACAAGAATGCGGTCTATTTTGTTCTCCTGCGTGAGCTCACAGGCAAATAGAAATAGAGAAACAGGCAAATTTTATGAGAAAAACCACAAAGATAAATGAGAGAGTTCTCAAAGCTAACTACCACATTGCTGAACTTGTAGCTAAATCAAAAAAGTCCCACACTGTGGCAGAGTCATTAATACATCCCACCTGCAAAGCCATTGTAAATGAGATGCTCGGTCCTGAAGCGGTTAAAGAAATAGCCAAAGTCGCTCTTTCAGATAACACAATTTCCAGACGTGTTGATGACATGTCTGCAGACATAGAAAGTGTGGTTTCATATGGAAAAGATTCATATCAGTAAGAAATTTGTGTTGCAACTTGATGAGTCTACTGATATTATGCCCCATTTGAACCAAGGCACTTAGTGGACATGCTCAACTCAAGGCCAATGTGTGTTTTGTGTATGGAGACACGATCAGAGAAAACTTTCTATTTTGTAAGGCACTGCCAGAAAAAAACAACAGGAGAGGAGATTTTTCGGGTCACATCAGAATATTCTGAAAAAGGAGGACTTAAGTGGGAAAACTGCACGAGTGTCTCCACTGATATCAGCTCTGTGTTCATCCAAACAGGCCCAGGTTTCACACTGAATGAGTAAAAATATGAAACATCATAAGGCTTTGTGTTTATTTGATTCCTATTTAAGACACTCTGAGGAAGAGGAAGATATACAGCAAGACTCTTCTCTGTTCTGGTAACAAGGTAGTGGAAGGAAATTCCCCGACATGTCTGAACAACTGCTCCAAATTCATGATACACAACACAATTCCAATTGCATTATGGTAAATATTTCCTGTCTTTCTGCTAAGAAACCTATTTCTAAGCATCCAATGATAAGCTTATATGATGTCTCTGCTGTATTCATTCTTTGTAGTAGTCAAGTCCCTTCAGAAAATGTCTGTAGAAAACACTGTTTTTGTTTTTAAATAATATTCTAGTAAAAAGCTAACTGAGTACATATGAGTTAATTCATTACAGTACATCTTGCTGCCTTTCCTTGACATAGGTATACAGCTGTTTTATCATTATCGTTATTAGTGATCGGCTCCCCAAGGAAGCTGTTGTGCGCCTTTGATCTGGCTTTGCCAAACACTGCTAGAGTCTCTCTCTAGCAAACTGCTAGATGAAAGGCGTCAAGGTGAAGCTGAGCATGGCGGTCTAACCCATTTCCTTGTTAAGATTGCCAGTAAAGATTTGACAGTTTTCTGTAATCTGGGAGGTTGTTAGTGATGGGTTTGCGCCTTTCACCAGCTTTGATACAAAAACATTTACAGCCCAGTGGTGTTGATGCCTGGATGGATAGCCATATATTAATATGTCATAAATGAGTAAGCAGTAAAAAAAAATGCATTGTGGCTTGATTAATGGTTTTTGGTAGAAATGGCATTGTATAAAAAATCATCATGTTTCTTGTTACAATTCTAGTTCTTTGGTTAATGTATTTGTCTTTTACCTAGTCTACTCTGTTTGCACACTGCCCGGATTCTGTCTTTCTTTTTCCTGTTTTAAAATAAAAGCTCTTAACCTGCAACTGCCACAGTTTTCAACATGTGACAAAAAATACCGAATATATCTCAGTTATTCTAATGTCCTAATGTTATGTTAGTTCTTGTGGGTTGTGTCATCTCAAATAAGTTTTGTTTCTACCTTGTTACCTAAATACTGTAGCACTAGTTAAACGATTCCATATTTCTTTATCGGTACATCACCTCGTCCCACACTAATTGGAATCCACCAAAGTGTCCATAAAATCGAATGGCTTTGTGGCAACTTTTTTTCATTGTGCCAATATATCTAACTTAATGAACATCCAATACTCTCACCATCTCCCACCAGTTGCAGCAAAGCAAGGTCTAGTGGTCGCTTCCAGCGAGAGTTCTTGTGCAGGGCGATGCCATATCCTGTAGTAGCAAACACCTTCCCTGAACCAATGGTCATCACTTTACAACCTTCGTCTTTCCTTGCCATGTAGTTTAAAACAGCCGCATCGTAGATGAAAGCATCCAGTTTACTATAAGCAGAAAGCAGTAGAGAGTGGAGATTAATTGGGAGGTGAGAAGATTTAGAGAGAGAGAGAGAGAGAGAGAGAGAGAAAGAGAGAGAGAGAAAGAGAGTACAGTGCATATTCCTTTTGCATGCACGCACAATGCATTAGCCTAAGTTTAATTAAGCATGCACACTTTCATGCACCCGTTCTGAATAAAATCTTGCCTATACCTTCTCCAGAATTATGTCTACAATGATACTAATCAAGGCAAAATGAACTGACTGTGTCTGTATACATGTGGTGCTGCATCAACTCCAAGGTTGGTAAAGGGATTTAAAGGTATTTAATGTATTGTGGACTAAAAACAAAAGACCAAAATCAATAAATACTGATTGTTGTTAATGCACCCATGTACTTAAATATAGGTGTCACATGAGCATCCTGCTACAAGAGAATGAATCGTAAGACGCGTCTTATGATTGCTGAAAAAATCACCAAGTAGAAATGACGCTTATCTCTTTCAAGTGAACAGGTTTTAAGTTATAAAATTTAATAGAATTTTCCGTCATGATCCCCTACTTTACTAAGATAGCAAAATACTGCTTCAAACAAAACCAAAAAGCTTAGTTGTTAGGAAATTGTGGTTGGGAAAGCAACAGTTTCAGTATAATTATGGTGTTTCTGACGCCTTAACACAAAGGATGGAAGTCAGCTTTCACACCCACTCTGAGATTGACAGAATCCGACAGCTGACAAAATAATTAATGCCTATGCTGTGATCCGTGCTGAAACCCACATCTGGCTTTCCTGCTATATTAAAGGGAAATCTTAATTTTTCTGTACTTTAGTTATTTTAGTTTAATGAGCTGTACTAACAACTGATATCTACTATTTTTGTCTAGAGCACATTATAACAGCTTTTGCATCTTTATACAATAAACCAGGTCAGTATTACTTAAGTCTCCATAGAATTAACCACTGAAAATAGAAACAAATAATGATTCGTAGCGTTTGGGAGAAAATGCTTTATCATAAGACTATAGTGATTTATGTTCTTTGTTATCCACTCACCCGGTCTTGAGGTTGTCAATGGCTTCCTCAACTCCCCTCTGGTTGTGGCGCACCATAAATTGATGCATGCTAGGGTAGTTGCTGCGAATGTTCTCTTCTGTGCTGCCATTTGGGACGGTGCCGAAGCGAAGGGGAGGGTACTGATCTGTAGGGTGCTGGAACTACAAGCAAAAAGAAAAAAATTGGGGAAATCTGTAGACTAAGCAAGCCCATTTTAGTTTTTTTTTTTTTTTTTTTTTTTTGCTAAAATACAGCAGGATTCAGCTGTACAGTCTGTTAGGGTTTAATCTGTGATTAAATCTAATATTGTTTTGGTCAATTTATTGTTTAAAGTTCAAAAATTGGTATAGGTAAAAAAAATCATTAATAACAGGTGTTATTTTTAAGAAACATCAGTTCCATATATGCAAGCCTTGGGCTGTCAAGTAATAAAGACCTGTTTGAACACAAGATTGTTCATACTATAGGTGTACTCGATATCAGAATACCTCGGTCCTAATATGAGTGATTGATTTTGTGATTGTATCATCAGACTTTCCTTTCCTTCAGGAGGATATCCCAGAAATCTTGTTATCTAGGCCATCACTGTGACTAAGGTTACTACGCTGGTTAGAAAATTTCCTGGTGGCATGTAGGATGCAGTGGAATGAGATTTAGCTGTAGATACTAAATGCACTGGACTAGAATGGGATTGTATTATCCGGTGAATTGGGATGATGCGGTTTATTTATAAAAAGGGGAACAACTGCTGCTCCAAGTGTAAAGGAATTACAGACTTCTTACTCCTGCACAGACCGTGATGTGTCATTGGATTATGACAAAGCAGCAAAAATGTCGTTTTTAATTTAGAGACAGCCTACATTGGTGATATTATTTGTGGGAGGCACTAAGGGTTTGTGCAATCTGGTCTCTATGAGCTCAATGAGAATGGTGTCTTTCCTTTTAAAAACCGTTTAAAAACCGTCAAAACCGTTTAAGTTGGCTGTCAGACTTCATTCATAATGTGCCTTCTTTCCATTCCTATTTGAGGTTTTCAAGCACAGGATATCAAAAGACAGTCAGTATTAAAGTAGTGTCCTGTATATTTCCAGACGATGTTTTGTATACACACCAATTGAATTAGACTTCCAACATGAACCTGAACATTTTGGTGCCATGTAAAATCAACATCTCCAAATCCAAAGCCATGATTCTCTCCAGGAACAGAGTGAAAAATTTACAGCTGAGAGGAAAGACTATGTCCCAGGAAAAGGAGTGTGAGTACCACAGGAAACTTATATATGTGTAGAATAATCAGAATGTAAGAATGGCATCAGGAACTGTGGGTAAAATAAATAATAAAGCCACAACTACACATGAGAAAAATGAGTTTCTTTCCAGTTCCTCAGCCTGTTTGTCTGTAAGCTTCAAAGCTGATACCAGATGATAGTCTGACGAACCGGATATAAGCTGGATGAGTGCAGTCCACCATAATATTGTGAGCCTTCCTCAAGCAGCATGTCTGGTAGACATCCTCAAAGTTCTTAAGTTTGCCGCCTGTGACTGTCTAAGTTCTTAAGTTTGCTGCCTGTGATTCATTCAGCTGCCTTCAACACTCTCTGCAGGCACTAATCCAGCTCTCCGGATGCTCTCTCAAGAGAAGCAAGGTGTTTGGGATGATGTTATGGGGCAGACCAAGGGTCTAGAGCCTCTTTAGTATGTAAAGTCTATGGTGGGCAGACCTTGAAGTGCAGTCCAAGTGCTCACCCAGGAACTTGAAATCCACGACAGCATGCTCTTCCTCCAACTTCTTAAACACAATCATCTTTTTAGTTTTGCTGACACAGAGACAGAGGTTATCATAGCACCACTATGAAAGTGCTCTAATTTAATCCCTGTAGGATATATTGTTCCTGCTTATGATGAGGTCTAAGATAGTGTCATTAGCAAAACTCAGGAGAATCTTGGAGCTGTACATGGCAACACAGTAGTGTGTGAAATGGGAATACACAAGTGGGCAGAGCATGCTTCCTTGTGGGGTGCCAGCATTCACAGTCAGCATGGACAATATTGAGCTGCCAATCTTCACTTCCTGAGATCTACCTGACAGAAAGTCCAGTATCCAATTGCACAGGCGGGTCTGCAGGACTAAAGCATTAAGCTTGGAGGTGAGCTTAGTGGTTATGATTGTATTAAATGCCGAACTAAATCAATGAACAGCATTTCATCATCACTTAATCGATTTGACTGGTATGCAAATTGCTACTGATTGTTCATTTCAATTAAAAACATATATATTCATGAAATAACATGATGTTCTTGATCTGCTGTGAGTCATCCTGATAGATCTGTGATAATAATCCACAGTTAGTACTTTGTCAGGGGTGTCAGGTTGAAATTGGGAAGATATTTGTACTCATTTGTCAGAAGCCTGCTCAGATATGTCAAACCTCATTATGCCTCCACTGCAGGCATGAAAGAATGCATGCAGCCAAGACCTTGCAACACACTGTGAGATTACAGCAGAGCAATCAAGAGGTTTTACCTGGTGCTCGGTTGTTGTTTTTTTAATTCTCATAATGGTTCTGTGATACCACAAAAATGGCAGCATTTAATTAGCTTCTCACAGTCACATCCAGGATGTAGCTCAAACTACATGTTATGTAGGCATACTTTCTATTGTACAGCCAAGATATCTGATCGAAATGTTACATAAGAGGAAAATTCTGTATTCATTTATTAACAAATTATAAAATGAAAACACTACAGTGTATGATTAAGTTACCTTCTTATCACTGAGGCCAGACACTGTGTCTATGTACTCCTCTTGGATCATGAAGGCAGCCAGGTTAGCAGTGTAGCTTGCCAAAAAGATAACAGCGAAGAAAGCCCAAACCAGCACCATGATCTTACTTGTGGTTCCTCTAGGGTTTTCTACAGGAACTGAGTTATTAAAGACCAGGGCCCACAGCAGCCACACAGATTTTCCTATGGTAAACTTAGATCCTCCTGCCCCTGAGAAAGAAACAACAAGCATCAGGACATCTTAGGTCTCTTGCAGGAAGGGAAAAGTCTGTACTTATATTATGAAAGCAGAATCTGATATGCTCTGCTGGTTCAGATTATTATAAAAATTACTGCATATTTTAGTCTAGTAATAAGCAGAGTTTTGCACTGCTGATTCCATCTCTAGATGTGCCTAAAGCAAACAATCTTTAATAATTTTACTTACTCTTTCCACTTTGTAGACTTCGGTTGTATCCAACAGGGCTGAAAAACTCAAAGACAAAAACGGTTACGGCCACCACAGACAGGCACATGACGAACATCATCACCCAAACTGCAGGACTGTATGGTTCTGTGGGGAAACAGATGGGGAAATATACAAGCAAGGGGATAATAAATAAAACTAGAATGTACATTTCCTGAAGAAAATGTGAATGGTGGTTGCACGTGGCAAATCTCGGTACGCGGTTGCTAGGGTGAAATTTTAGGAATTACCCATTCAAATCTATGGGACTTTTTTGGCCGCTTTTTTGTCCGGTGTGCAAACATCGTTGGTTGGATCACAAAAGTTACAGCACACCTCTCTTCAATAAGAGGGTTGATTTGACACCTCATTCATGGGTCTAGGAAAAAAGCGGCGGTTACGCACCAAAGTTACGCACCAAAGTTTTGTCCGGAAGAATAATAATCTGTATGCAAGATAACAAGAATGTTGCTTTGCAACCACCATTAATAATAACGGAAAGGGAATTACAAAAATCACAACTGATGAAGATCCAGAGTGCCAAATGACATCACAAGACATCTTAAAGATTTTTGCAGCAAATATAAGTCATTGTTAAATAGCCACTATACATTGTAGACACAGAAAATACAGAAACAGGTTAATACAGACAAGTGATAAGTTCAAAGACAAGAAAAATCAACAACAAAAAAGTCTTAACAAGTATTTAGTCCACCATGTGTTGCCAGAAATCTGCACAGCACCTTGCACTGTAAGTTCATTCTTACTAAATACATTATACTGTAGGAGATTAAATGGTTGTGGTAGTGAGTACGGTTTATGCAAGTCCAAAATATCCCATAGATATTTAACTGGGTTGAGATATAGTTACTATAAAGGCCTTAGACTATGATATACACCAAATTGATTGATATACATCAAACCATTCAGTGGACCCTCTGGATGTTATTCTAGAAGTGACCATTTCAATCGAAATATAAATCTTTCATCATATGATAAAGGTTATAAGTCCAAAAAAACTTTGCATTGGTTTTTAGTTACTCTTCCCTGTAAAAGTAAACCGACCCCAAAACATGACAACAAAATTGCACCTAACAACAGCCCCCCACGTTCAGGCCCCCAAGCATAACCGAGTCACTGGACTCTTACTATAATGTCATGACTGTAAATCTCTCTTGGCGTGAAATAAACAATGCTTTGCCCATCTCAGGAATATGGCAACAAATGATTAATCTCATAGTACTCTATGTAGACCAGAAACGTGCTCTTGTGTTTTTCAGTACAAACCAATGCACAAACAGGACAAATGAATCAGTGCATTCAACTACAATTTCCAGCTCTGGTATTTTATTGGTATTTTACCCATATATCTAAATGCATATTCAGATCTGTTCCTATTGAAAAACCAACATGCAGATGGGATTTTAGTCACTGATCCCACTTAAACACTAACCAGTTGAGCAATCTTTTATGACCAAATCGTCTGTTACTCCTGCCCAATAAACCTTTATTCCAAGCTACTTTGATTTTTTGATTCACAATAAAGGTCAACTTGGCCTGCTCAGCATTTTTAAATGTGGCACAGTGCATGTTTTTCATGTTAACTGATTAGTCAGTATCATGTTGAACACCTGCCTGGAGGCATTTGCCCTCATTAATATAATGTTTTCTTTTGTCATCTGTCTGTATAATCATTAGATTTGTAATTTAGATATATCAACAGATAATGACAGAAAAAATTCTCGCTCAAGCACAAAAGTGGTTGCAGTTACCCTTTGGAGAATTCCCACCACAGCCATACATATATACACACTATTCATTCATTCATTCATTCATTCATTCATTCATTCATTTTCTACCGCTTATCCAAACTACCTCGGGTCACAGGGGGAACTATCTCAGGCGTCATCGGGCATCAAGGCAGGATACACCCTGGACGGAGTGCCAACCCATCGCAGGGCACACACACACTCATTCACTCACACAATCACACACCACGGACAATTTTCCAGAGATGCCAATCAACCTACCATGCATGTCTTTGTATCGGGGGAGGAAACCAGAGTACTCGGAGGAAACCCCCGAGGCATGGGGAGAACATGCAAACTCCACACATACAAGGTGGAGGTGGGAATCAAACCACCAACCCTGGAGGTGTGAGGCGAACCAATAAGCCACTGTGCCCCCCCATACACACACTATATATATATATATATATATATATATATATATATATATATATATATATATATATATATATATATATATATAATGTTATACATATTAAAAAAATGTGGACACCTTTCTTAATCATTTGAAACAAAGCAAATTGCTAAACCTGTTCCAGTCTAACAATATCAGTGAGAATAAAATGAGGTCCCTGAAGGTTGAGGTCGGTTTGGAAGAAACAAGGTGCCTGCAGACAGATATTAACTTAACACCACAGAACACCTTTGGGACGAACTAGAACACCAACTGTAACCCAGGTCTCTTTGCCTGAAACCAGTGCCTTTGGCTAGATGGTCACAAATTCCCATATCTTCATTCACAAATCTAGTAAAAAGCCTTTCCAAAAGAGTTGAGGCTGTTATAGGAGCAACAGGGCGACTGTGGTGCACTTGTAGTACATCAAAAGAAATGAAACTAAAAACCCTTCTAGATTGTGGCGGTATAAATATAAAAGTTATTACTCTTAGCTTTGATCTGTTATGTTTGGTCTGAAGGATAGCACATATATCCCAACCTTCTACCAATTTGGAAATTCCTAGAATTTGAATTCACAGATACTAGCAGATACTAGCAAAGATATAAAAGTCACATTTTGAAACAAGGGTGTAACGATCAGCGACTGAATGTAATCTGTAAAATAAACGACTACACTTGTACAAGAAGAAGACATACATTATGTGAACCCCTGTACATGACATCAGGCAGATATCTACAGATGTGGACAGCAATTAATAAACCGAATGATGGGGAGCCAGCATAGATTATCCTGAGGCAGCCATGAATAATCAGAACTGTGAGAAATGGTGTATTTAGGCTTTATACATGGGGTATTTGCTCTAGAATTATGTATAAAATGGAGCTATGAAGTACATAATCTTCATATATACTGTGTTAACCAAAAATTCTTTAAATCCATTACATAAATTATTTAAAGGATTTCTGAGTTTGTTAGGAAATAAATATTTTGTTTATACAGTACATTCAGTTTATACATCTCTGGTCTTCATCAGCTCCAAATGGCAGTGATTTATTTTTCCTCTGCCTAGAAGATCATTTCATCCCCAACACCCTTCAGTTTTTTGATAAATTCTGACCATTTGGTCTGATAAATGCTCTGTCAGGATCAATATTTTGACAATGTATAAATTGAACGTGTCCTCTTAGAATTGGTGAAAATTCTCATAGCTGAAAAGACCTGAAAAAGGCAATCAGACAGCAGGTGGGCTGAACACTGGAACAATGGTGGCAGAGGTTCAAGACCCTGACCTCAGCAAGGGCAGCCAACCATTTGTGTTTGCCTAGCGTCTTCAGGATGATTGTGACAAGTGACTGCTGACTGAGGGACATGACATCGGGTGAAGGTGAGATTTGTGCAGACGGATATTCATGAATAAATACTGGTGCCTGTACCATTATTCAATTCTTTAGACAATAGCATAAAATATAGGTTGTTATTAGCCCTTGCCTCACCCACTATTTTTGGGGGGAACTTACAGCTAACTACTAACTTGGACAGTATGCTAGTGCGTGTGAGAAAGATGCAGTGTAGTGGGATAAAAAACATCCTAAGGCATGCCTTCAACTACATGGACGTTATTCATGATTGTTAGCCAGACCAGCCAAATGCCACATTTTCATCCCTATATTTTCTCTTTTCAAGCATAACCTCTATCAAGTGATAAAATGCACTTAAAGTAAAAGGAGTAGATGATACAGTTGCTGGTCCTGAGGATCCTTCTCGAAATGCTTTTGTTTACAGCACATCATCGTCCCACAGCGGACCATTTAGGTAAGAATACGTAAAACTGTTTTATGCATTATTTCTACTGCCCAGGTATTCACAGAGATGTACAGTATGCAGGAGGTGTGTAAAATCCCATGAATGTCAGGTGGTTAATCCTGTAGCCACACCAAAGCTGCCACTGTACACATTGATTAGCCCTTTTAAAGAACCAGCATGGACCTTTTAAGCCCATTAAAATAGTGTACATGGACATTGCTTAATAGTAGTTTTAATGGATTTCGCAATAGAAGACCTAGTACTAGAGCTGAAAAAGAATCTATACACTTTTGTTGTAGATGAGCTCTTTTGAGTGATCTCCCCAGTAACTCTGCAACCACAAAGAGAACTTGTCCATCCAGAACACTTTCATGTTATGCACACTTCAGAAACCTTATGAATTATAAAGAAATATATCAACTACTGCCAGCTTTTACCATCCTCAAATGGATAATGGACTGATTAGTGGAATGATTTAATCAAATGCTTTGCTATAGGCTCAGGAACCTCAATCCTAGCTATATAACGTAAATAATTCCGGATGAGTTTTCACTTAGAGATTAAGTGCCTGTCAAGTGCTCACACATTGAGCTCCAGGTTATTGTGACACTTCTTTAAGGTGGAGGACACTAACTATGCAGTAAGATTGAGAAATACATTGCAACTGCATCACCTAATGTCATGAAGATATGCTCTCTTTGTGACTGTGGTGATAATGTTTCCCAAGATGAAGGAACTGGGACTAGAGGATAATCTAAAACACAAAACTTGATCAGATCTCACCTGTGGAACCACCTCTCCCTGTTCCAAAGATCAGAGCTTTAAGAAGACATTTCCCTTTACCTTATCACACTAATTCTATAGAGCATGACATAGAAACTTCGCTGGAGTGTTTGTGAGTGTACTGACTGTCTGAACATAAAAAATAAAATGGTTTCTGATGAGCTCAAGGACTATGCTTAAGGAATCCTACAATAACTGGCCAAGCTCTGTTGTCCTTGTGCAGACGGAAGGATGGTATGTTCCAGTTCGTTCAGTCTAACCTTGATGCTTATTCAATGTTATTAATTAATTCAGAAATATCAAGTTTACAAATGCTCAGTAAAAGCCAGGATCTAATTTTATAGCAAATAATAAATAAAGGTACGTTCAAACAGTGTATCTGTGAAGTACAGAACGATTTAGATTTTAAGATATATTGTAAACACTGGGAGATGAAAAGGGGGATTAAGGAGTGGGTAATGTTTGCACATAAGAAATATGTGTTAAATATGGATGATATAAAAATAAGTCTTTGCAGCCCTGTTAAAATGGCATGTTTCTGTGATGTAAAAATGAAACCAAGATAAATGACGTCAGATCTTTTTTCACCTTTAAAGTGATATAGTAACCAACGGAATTCAACTCAAAAACAGGTAGTTAAAACTTAATAACAATAACCTGGTATTGTCTGAAGAAACTAAAAAGAAAGGTAAAATACAGCTTAAACTGTGTGATTTCAAAATGTCTCTTGTGATCTTGGGATTTCAACTCGGAATCATCTTGTCACTATCATAGAACCTCAAACTCTTTGCTACAGGCACGAAAAACATATAGCAAAATAGGGAAAAGGGAAAACAATAAAAACTGAATACAAGTGGAAAACTAAAATGGAAAACGTGGTTTAAGCCCTAGCCCTGCCAAGCTGCCATTGTTGGGGCTTTGAGAAAGGCCCATAACCCTCTGTGCTCTAGTGGTGCAGTATTGTGGCCGACCCTGTGGTCTGACCTCAACCTCCAAAGATGTAAAACTCACTGTGCTGTAATGTTTATGTGACAAAATAACAGATTCTATTCTATTCTATTCTATTCTATTCTAACAGTTCAGACAATTCTGTATTTTGCTGTATGGTGGAGAAGATACTGTAACAAAAACCCAAGATTACAGTGACTCACCCAGGAAAGCAGATGGAGAGACGGTGCCGTTGCTCCTAGAGACCATAACGCTGATTCCAGTCTCCACAAAGGGAACTGAGAATTCAACAACTTCTGACCTCTCTTCATTGATGGTCAGTGAGCCGATAGCCATGTCTGCTCTTTTGGACACCACCTGGTGAGCAGTACAACCAAGTCAGCATGTTTTAAACCACAAAGGCACTTAACAAATTACAACAATAACTAAGATTATGCTGTTTATACAGTAAATGTATAAGTAAGATTGTTAGTGATCAAGCAAATAATACAGTATTATATTATAGATCATGTGATGAACTCAAATGTATTAATTTATTGTTAGTCTGCTGTCATCTTTCCTTCACTTGATCAATAACAATTTAAATTTCATTGTCCATTCAATTCTTACTTCACTTGCAGCTCAGTCTTGGCTACTAGTGAAATCTGCATGAGATTTATCATGGACCAATATGGATCCAAGGATTGGACTGATTCATACAATTCAATAAAAAAATATTTTCTGTATTTTTAGAAACTTTGGGGAGTTTATATTTAGAGTGTATATTTGTTTGAATGTGTTTCATTTAAATTATTTATTTATTTATTTATTTATTTATTTATTTATTTATTTATTTATTTATTTATTTATTTATTCTTCATGGTACATGGTGAAGTGGCCTCCAAGATCCCTGGATGCAAGCTCAATTTTTTTATGCCATGTGAAGGTCATGGTGTATCAGGAAAAAGATAACACATAAAGATCATTTAGATACAGGTGTGTTAACACGAGGTCATCATGATTGGGAGCGATGACTTCTTGGTCAAACCGATGGGCCAATCAGGAATGCTCCCTAACCCTTCACACTCTGGAAGAAGGTTTCTGGAGGAAACCTGGCTCAGAGGTAGGGGAAGGTAAGAGTTGGGATACTGGGTGGAAGTATCGTGCTGCCTAAGACGACGACTCTCCCCTACCTGCCGCACCGAGCCACGTTCGTGGGCCCTGCCTCGCTACCTCATCCTCCAGCAGCTTCAGCCACAAGACTCCTGCACCTGCCCAAAAACTTCAGCATTTCCAACACCTCAGCCTTGTCCGAGTGATGTTCTGTTCTCCATTTTCACTTTGAACTTCACTGTTCAAAGTTTCTTGGATCCCTGAGTCGGAGACAATCTCCATGTTCCCCTCACTGTAGCGAGTGTCACACATCCTTTACACAACTATAAAGGTGTGAACTGCACTTGCAACATCATGTATAACATGAAAGTTAACCTAGAAATTGATATATATTTATTAAGCTAGCTAGAGAAATATTACACTTCTTATGATTTTGATATAATCCATAAAATGAAATTTTCCATTTCTAGAGCAAGCGTGACGTTGCTGGATTACATGCACATCATGGAAGCATCTGATTTAGATTCAAAATGTGATGTTTAGTGTAACATCTAAGTCTAACCATTTCATTAGAAATGAAGTTATATTCAAATAAATAATGCATTTTGTAATTTTTTTTATATATCTTTATACATTTCTTGAACAACAGAGACAGCATGTCCGCTGGAAGTTTCTATGTGAAAAGAGGCATCATTTTATTTAATTGTGTTAAATGTGAAATGCCCAAGTCTATTCTCTAGTGTAATGGTTGATTTATCATTCTCTTCATGTAATGACACAACATGTTTCATCTTTATAGAATAATGGGATGCTTTTTCCTAAATGTTCCTAATTGACTCACTGTAAACTCTTACTATTTCACATGGGAGTTTGGAGCTGTCATCTTTCTGTCTCAGGTTTACTGTGTATTAATTTGCTTTGACGTCATGCCTCGGAAAATATACCTGATTTGGATATCTGTCTGACTCTGCTGTGCACTGATCCTTTCACATATTTATTATATTGGTAGTTGTAATAAACTTATGTAGAGAAAAATGTTAATTTGATGTGACCTCTGTAGTTTCCTGGCTGTGTAAGATTCCCTAGCAGCCTAATTATTCACCTTTGAAAAGACTAATCTATGAAGGCCTCACCTCACCGACCATCCCGTTCCACTCTCCATTTATGTTCTTCCCATGCCTGCCATTTGTCACCAGGTAGAGGTCATAGGTAAAACCCACAATTTTGGCCAGTCGCTTGAGGACATCGATGCAGAACCCTTTGCAGCAATGCTTCATGGAGTGTATGCCTTCCAACACCACACTGCAGTGGAAAAGAATGAGAGGAGGTTAATTCAAAGTAGAGACAGAAAATGATGAATGAGGAAGGAACAAACTAAAGAATAAGCAAAGAGAATTTTTTTCATCACCGAGTACGGCTCGGTAAAGCTAAATCTAAATTGCTGATATCGTTGAAGCCACATCCTGAAGCTACATCTCATGCCTAAGCACTGTGGGAAGACGAAGTAAATAAGGAAGGCATACTCAAAACAGGAAAGCAGGAGGCACCTTGCATACAAATATCAATATCAAAAAAGCGACATGACTGCGTCTATTTGTTTTTAGATATTACTAAAGAAATGAATGACTTCCATGCATGCAGACTGCCCAGCTAATGGACTTTCATATAGTCAGTTTTTCATTAAAAATTGTTTTTATTTTCTGAATTATAAGAAAGCAAAAAAGAGAATCCATATACATAATAATGATTTTTTTAAATAATAATTCATATACTTGAAATATATAACTATATCACTAGCTCGCTATACATTATATTGTTTTTACTACAGTATAGAGTATAAAGGCTTGACGTATTTGTCTGTTATATGGCATATTTTCTTCTACTATTTGTTTCTTCTCTTCTACCCATGAAACAGAAAATGAGAAGAAGTCATCACAGCAGTAAAGAAAGACTCTTTGGTACAATCATTTATTTCATTCTTTTTGTGCTATTTAGAACCATACTGCATTAGAGAATTAGGAGCTGGTGTGCATCGTTGTGTGACTTTGATGTCTATGGTCTAGTTAGATAACAAGTATTGAGACAATTCAGCCTCATAATATTAGCATGCTTTTCCAGCATGTGAAAAGTAATCATTTCTACGATCATCACAGGCATCACAACAGTGTAATGTTAACATCGTCGGTTTCCAGCTCCAAGGTCATCCTCAGACTCACAGAACACATTCTTATGATTATCCTTTTTTTTTCTTAATAAGGCTGTTGATTCATTCAGATGACAAACAGTGTACGCAATATAAAACTAGCTACTAATGAATGAGTCAAGAACGTTCGCCCTTCACCCTTGTTGAAAATTTATTTTAAAATAATACATTGCATGGATATCGAATTACATGAGCTATATGAGATACTATAAAATATTAAAGGGCTATTTGCTTTTGTCGTGCTTATTTTTTAATATATTCATGATTTCAAGATCAACTCAGTGTCATATGTCTGTTCCCTGGGTCTTGATGATTTGTCCTTGTATTTTTTCTGTCCTATCTTAGCCTTGGGCATTGTCTACATGCTCAAGAGTGTGTCCTCTTACACACACACCACTGGCTTTATCCAACTATTATTCAGACTTTGGAAAGTCCAAGCATTCTTCATGCACACAATAAACTATACCCTTTAATTATAACCTGGCTCTCAGTCTCCTGATTGTTCAGTCATATTACTGTTTTTTTAAGGTCATCCAGAAATATTTCCAACAATTTCGACGACCCTGTTGAAAATTCTCTGTTTGTGCACTGTGATGACCCAAATGACAAACATCATCATATTCTGCTGATCTGATCCAATGAACCTGTTCCTGTGGCCCTGACAAACATGTACCAGCATGGGGGAGTGAGTCATACTGTCAAAGAACCTAGATGACAGAATCATTAAGATAAGAGTTTAATTGAAAAAAAAAAAAAAAAAAAGCTGAAGAAATGGAAGCTTCTTGGCACCAAATGAGATAGCAATGTTTTCTAAAGCATGGCAATGAGTAATCAGGAACCTAATGGTGTTGGAGAGTCTTCATTCCCAGTTTGTGAGTCATCCTTGCCTTTGCTGATTTAGATGGAGTTGGGCAATGTTAGATAAGTTGTATTGCAAGGAAAAGCATACATTATGTAAAGAACTTGGTATTCAAGAACAACTAGAGTGGAGTAGAGATAAGTGTTTTCCTGCCTGGGATTAATGCATCGTGCCTTGAGGCAGAGGTGCAGGTGTTCAGACGTAGACATGTTTCCTAATTTAAGAGAGCAGGAAACGGTCACTAGTCTCCACGCACAAAATGTGTAAGAATTATCAACAGCGATTGCCTTTGTTGTTGAAGTCTTTGATGGAATTCAGCCAGTGTTATGCTACTATTATGCCATAGACGAGACAAATACATTTATTTCTCATTTAATTTTTGTTCTTAAAAGTGGGATTCCGGATTGTTTAAAAGCATTGCTGCCATATTTACCCCAAACACATCCACATCCTAGGACACTTACATGGTTCACTTACATTTTTTCAACCCTAGGTTCCACACATATTCATTAGATGCTGTGTGAGCAGCTGGGGTGCTAACTCCTACAGCTCACATCCAAGCCCCTGCGGGACCTTTTAAAGACTTACAGGCTGACTTCATCAATGTAAACACTGATTCAGCAGGTGCATGATGCATGGGACTTTGTCACAAGCCAGACACTGTAAAGTGGTGCTACCACCTAAAAAGGGACAGTTTAGGCAGCTAGCAGAGCTTTGAGAGGATACAATGGCATTTAGACTGCAGTGTTTGCTTTTCCCCAACATGTGTTTAGCACTCCCTACTTCTCTGAGTGGCCAGGACACAAGTTAGTCATGGAACCAGTCGCATTTGGGTTAGTGCACAACCCTTTGGTCTTATATCCACTATATTACTATCACACCAGATGATTTTGCAAAATCCAGTTGCCAGATTATAGCACAAGGAGGGTGGAACCTTTACAGAAGTCATCGCGATCTGCTGTACAGATATTTTCACCCCTATCAGAAAAAAGACTCACTACATCAAAGCTCCAGATGAGTTGCGTGACCATGTTAAGCATATCAATCAACTTGCTAGGGGTTTGATATGTGCCTGGCTATGTTCCTGGTGACCAAACTGCCATGAAATTCTACTGTGTTTCATGGTATATTAAGTACATTTTTTCCCCAGTTTGTAATAGTTTTAGCTTATTGTATGCTTTACTGTTGCTGCTGTGTGCCTAAAACAGGCTCAGTTAGCAGGAAATACAGTTAGGCGGTCTGCTACAATTATGCCTGACACCTATATTTAATAGCACATTATTATGTTAAGCTTGGTATGCAGGTAAAAGGGGAGATCCTTATTTTTGAGATATATAGATGGGTAATTACCTGGGAAGTGGTTACAGTATTTAGGACAGTAGATAAAGTTTAAGCATGCTTTATATGAAAGCCTTATTGTTGAATTGACTGAATTCTCCTTTTGAATTCTTTAAGTGTCTTAGGTTTTTCTCATGTCTTAGCCTTGAGCATTATCTATGGCCTCCTGCACATACACATCAGTATAAAATATGGGTTTGTTATTTATTTATTTATTATTTCTTTTTATCATAACCTGGCTTTTGGACAGTAATTAAAAAAAAATCATATATAATTTTTAGGACATATTAAGCTATGGCAAAAAAAGTCTTGATTTGTGTTCACGTGTCTGCCGCCCTTGTCTTATTCCTTCCTCCCTCAGCACACCTGTTCTATACTATCCATATACTTTTGGTTAATTTTTCTTTTTTTTTTTTCGGTGGATGTTAATCCTCATCTGCTCCCTCCCTCCCTCCCTCCCCTTCTGGACGTGGGTTCTTGATATGGCTTGGCCAGTGTTGTCACTTGTCCCTTCGCTTGGCTGTGATCTGGCTCCACCCTTTGCTCGGTCCTTCTGCTAAGCTGTGGCTACCCCCACCTGCCTCTCTGTGTGCCTCACTCCCCCCACCTGCCTCGCCATGTGCCTTGCTCCCCCTACCTGCCTCACCCTGTGCCTCACTCCCCCCTCCTGGATCTCACTGTGTGCCTTGCTCCCCCCACTTGCCTCACCGTGTGCCTTGCTCCCCCTCCTGGATCTCATTTGTAGGTATACAAATATCTTACTTTGGTTTGCACATTTCATATAGGCCTAATGTATGAATATCAGCTTACTCTGACCATATTTATCATACTTGATTTGCTATTCTAAAAGATAAAACAATTAAATAAAACATGGTTTAACAAGTTCTTTGATTATTTGAAGGGGATGTGAAATTTGCAGATGCCATGACTTTTCAAACCCATTTGCGTTTAAGAAATGCATATACTCTACAGCCTACAGAGACCCTCCCTTGGCAGAAACACAGCGATAGACGGTATTTTTCTCAAGCAGCCTTATAAGTCTTGTTCAATATCTTACAACCCAGTTTCATGGATGTTCACTATTCGTATCACCCACTTTTCAGCATAATTAGTCTACTAAAGGCCTATTCACAACAAAAGCTTTCATAAAGCATCCTTTAGTCATGCACAAGCTTCTATTATAATTTGCATTTAAAATGCACTCATGTACTCTTTTGTTTTTTTTTCCATTGCCATCCATTCAAATTAATTATAGGCCCAAAATAACTATATCAGGGGAGGACAAATCTCTAATCCAGGCCCCCATGACAGCAAGATTATCTATAAAGATTATCTAGGTTTCTCCTAGAACTTTAACAGAAACCCTCACTGCTTTTGGCTGAACTGAATACTTTCCAATCTTATATCAGTGACACAAATGTGCAGATTAGTATTATTATTATTACTTTTTATGCAAAAGGCAACAGTTTACAATAAATAAAACAAATGTCGGGATTATTTTATGAAACTATAATTATGATTATAATTATGACTAGGCAAAAATAAATCCTTAACCTTTTTTTTCATTTCAATTGTTTGTGGCAATTACATACACTCTTTGTGTAGATGCACCAGACACTGATACCATACCGATAAACTTTCACCCTGTTAATAGATATATTTTTTAAATACATAATATAATATACATATCAGATATATATATATATATATATTCTGACTTAAAGTTACTTTATATATATATGTATTGTATATATGTATTATATATATGTATTTATATATATATTGTGACTGAGTAAATAACTCGTGTTAGACACAATTGTGTACGATCAAAGTGCATAGAATTGATCTTTGCTGAGATAAGTTTGCTAAGAAATTACAAATTTCATGTTAGAAAAACTAATTGTACTACTGTCTAGTACCAAACCATCAAGATGTATGGCTTAATAAATTTGAAAGACATTTCATTAGTCACCAGGGAGACCAGAGAGGTCTACAGAGTACTGGGAAACTCCCTATCATTATTCTCTATGTGTTGTGTGTGTGTGTGTGTGTGTGTGTGTGTGTGTGTGTGTGTGTGTGTGTGTGTGTGTGTGTGTGTGTGTGTGTGTGTGTCTTGTGTGTGTGCCAATGATTTCATGAAACACATTAATTTCCCAAGACATTAAGGTCTGAAGGGGCAAATTTATTATAACAAGTTATAACATGGCATTTGCTTTGATTTTACCACTACTAAAAATGTCCCAAATTACTGTTAGTTAGTGACCCTCAGCCATTTCAGCACAAGAAAAAGTTTTTACTTTTAATAAAAATATGGGTCAAATTCATATTAGCAGAACACAGACGTAAAGCCAGACACTGACCTGGTGTTGAGGGGTAGACGACATGGCACAGAGTCACGAATGCATGAGCCAGTTCCAGGGTCGGCTGGCTCGACAATAACAAAAGGCCTTTCCTCCAGAGTGACCACACGCAGGTGTTGACTGTCATCCAGTGGTTTGAGGAATGGACCATAACGTGACCAGGGTGGGTAGCGCAGACGCAGCACCCCATTCTCCCACCAGCCCACCTACGTTATGCCATATGGTACTTGTACATTATTAAAACACTTTTAGTCAGCTTGTTAGTGAAAACACTGTGTGTTGTGAAGGTAATCAGTTAAGGACCTGATAACATGAATAAATATATAGTCAATTAATTTAATGGTTTGGCTCAGGGGCGGTTCTAGGCCCTTTTTTAGGGTGGCTCCAGCCCCCCTGTCTGTGATCTCAGCCACCCTAAAACTACAAGTATAATTTTTACTTTCAAAAATAAAAAATAAAAATTATGTTAAACTTCAGGACATGTTTGCGATGGGAAAGAAAATTATTTATCAGTTTGATCCATAAGCAAATTTTTTACACGCGTGCGTTGTAGTCTTTCAAAAGTGCATCATCAGCTGTCTGCTTCATTTGAACGGAGAAGCACAGAGTCAGTGAGAGCGCAGTGAAATTTCACTATTCATATTACCAGAGTTATAGCACAAACAAAATATTAATGCAAACAATCCATTCAATACTAAATAAAAATAACATTTATTGATTTATTCTTTGTCTTGTGAATATTTATTTTATTAATGACTGCATTCATTGGACACACTGTTCGTAGAGAATGCACACATACATGAACTGATTTGATTCAAGACTGGCATCATTACATCATGCATAATATTTTGGTGTCCACTTTTGCCATTTTAAATAATACCATAACATTTGGCTTACTATGTAGTCATATAATATATAATATAAAACTCTTCTTGTTTTAAATTCTCACTGAGGACTAAACCCCCTAAAGATGAAATCCTAGAACCGCCCCTGTTTTGGGTCCCGAGGTTTGGGTTTTCATGCCAAGTTTGACATGAAATGCTGGGATGTTAATTTTGCTATTTTCAATTTTGCTTGGATGCAGGCCAAATTTTAAAATTAAAATTCTATAAAATAACGTAAATAAGAAATGATTGAGTGAAAGATGAATAAATGATTGAGTGACAGAATGAAGGAATGAATGAATGAATGAATGAATGAATGACTAAGTGAAATACTTAGTGAAAAACTAAATGACTGGAAGAACGAACGAACAAAATACTGACTGACTGACTGAAATACTGAATGAATGAATGAATGAATGAATGAATGAATGAATGAATGACATACTGACTGATGCTTGAAATCATGGATGGATGGATGGAATAGATAGATAGATAGATAGATAGATAGATAGATAGATAGATAGATAGATAGATAGATAGATAGATAGATAGATAGATAGATAGATCGATCGATCGATCGATCGATCATCAGTGCTTGGCCTCACCTCCTCCCAGCCCCGACCTGCAGTGTAGGAGATAACATCCACTAGTGGATTGGCTAAATAGCCATCATCATTAAAGGAGTAGTCTCGTCCAGACAGAGTGATGTTACTGAAGTATCTGAAAGAGGAAGAAAAAAGAGAAGAGAGGGGAAGAGGAGGGGAATGATTGCGTGAGAAAGAAACAAATTACACAGAAGAAGGTTGCTAAAGAATTGGAAAGTGGGAAAGAGGAGAACAGAGAAACGATTGGGGAGAGTGTGAGCCAGCAGAGATAAAGGAAGGGAGTGATATGACTTCTATTATTTCCCTCTCCACATGGGATATAGTGTGTTTTGCAATGAATGCTTCTGGGTCTTAAATATCTCTATTATTATTATCTAGCTACCCAAATAGTGAACAAGAGAGACCATCCAATTCTTAAACACAGTGAATACAATAGTAGAAAATAGGTGGGAAATAAAGAGCACCAAGAGCTTAATCAGAATGAGTAGAAAGGGAATGAAAAATAAACAAAGGCACTAGATCTAAAAATTAACCCTTGTTTAAGCAAATGACGGCATTTCCTATGTCTTAGGAGTAGACTCCGGTATACATAACTGTCATCTAAAATATCATAAACATCAGTGGTGCTCAAGCTATCTATCTGGCTTATTTTACAACAAAATGTTAGCTAGAGTGCTAAAAAAAATAGCAAGGCCTTGATTACTTAAATGTGGAATCATTATTATCCAACTGATGTAACAAGATGAAATGTAATGAAACAAGGAAGGCTAATCTTTGGAGTAGGCTGTATAGGCAGCTGCCTTGGGCACCATTTGATTGGAGTGACATTTTACTAAGCCTTCAACAGAATGACAAACTACAGCTGTACTCAACATGGACTCCGTGCCTGAGCATGATGCCTCCCTTTGTGGCTACTACAGAATGGAGCACTGGCAAACATCACCAGCACTGAAGAGCTGAAGCTTGTCTTGCCCTCAAATGTGACCAAGCATACAAAAACAGCCAGGGGACAGAATGTTAGAAGAGGATGACTTAGCGGTACTGATGTGGCTAAAAGCCGTCTTCAGGTGGTCTTTGGTTGAGAATGATCTTATGAATCATATGATGAGATTCATCTCACAGACTTTGTATTAGAAAGGATCCCATGTGCTCGAGCCTTATTTAACTCTCTCCTATACTGTGATATTATCTTAATAGTCATACCAGTTTTCCATGCTTTAGCCGTTTATTACATAATTTTTTTACATAACAAAAAATCATTTTAATATGAATGCTAATTTTTTGTACTTGCACAAGTGTCCACGTTCTTACACAATAAATGTTCAATCAAATTGAGATCTAAATACAGATGGAGTATGAATGGATGTATAATCCAACTTTTTTTTTTTTATAATTCATCAACGCATTTTCTTCATTTTCAGTATTCCACTGGTTAGAGCTCTTAGGATGCTTCTGAGATTTTTCTCACTGAGTCGCTATGACAACAAGACCTTTAAGCTGTGCTGAATCGCAGAGAATGAGCAACATGGGATGCCACTGAATGAAAAAGAATACTAAATGCTCCTCTATTACAGATGACACATGTGAGCTACCGCCGTCGCCTTCAATTAGTCTTAGGTTTATTTGATTTCCATTTCAGATTTTTAGCTTCTTCCTTCGTCTTTATTCCACCCTCCTGCATAATAGATTTTTGCTCCTATTTTAATGAGATTTGTCACTTAGATCAAATTTTGCGTGGGATTTTTAAAGAATGGCACTTGATATGTAATCCAGGGTTTATGATGGCCTCTGGAAAATTATTATATTTATATTCAACATACTGTTCAGGACATGTTCAGTAAGCTAGTGTTTTAATGCCCAGATTATCGGAATCCAAAGATAATTACTAGTAAACAATTCTTTTTTTCCCCCCACTGATCAAATGTTTAAATGTTGTAGAGGTCAAACATTTCCACATAAACAAATTCAAAAATACACACACACACACACACGCGCTTGTGTGTTATAAAATAACCTCAGTACCTCACAGATGCATGTTACATATCAAAAGGATCTGAAGACTGACAGTGTCTCTTTTTCTCTTTTTTTTCTTTTAAATCTCTCTTCCCGTCTTTTCCTCTCTGACTCTCTCTCACCCCCTGCAATGTTGTCATAGCGACACAACCACTGACATTACATGTGTTCTACTAATGCTTTCAATGCAGGGTGAACAAACTCTGAGCAACTTCCATACAAACATGAACATCAATCATACAGCTTATATGAATGTGTGTGTGTGTGTGTGTGTGTGTGTGTGTGTGTGTGTGTGTGTGTGTGTGTGTGTGTGTGTGTGTGTAGAGAGAGAGACAGAAAGAGATATAGAATTAAATGCAGGGTAAAGAGTGAAATACAAATACAAAAAATAAAGTAAAGGGAAATATTCTATTGCTCCTGAACACTATGTCAGGGTTCAGCTTTGTGTTAATAAATATATAGACTTTTCAGGGTTTTTGAAATATCACTGACTTTGGACAAGAGAATTTAAAAAATAGGCCAAATTTAGAATAATTAAAAACAAGGCAAAGACCTGAAGGCTCAGAAATACAGCTTCAAAACATTTCACTAAGAGCACATCAAAGTGTGAACAAGACCCAGGATGCATAGCTACAGCATGATACGGGAAAAGGAGGTGTTTACAGCTGCTGTCCAGACTAATGGCTGAGCAAATTCTAATGCGGCGAACACAAAACTAAAGCGACAAAGTGACAGTGTGGGTAAAAATAACAGAAAGCAGAGATTGATGACAGAGAGTCAGAAAATACAGAGTTGACTGTCTATGGATCAGAAACACAAGAAGAGTTGGATATTTCTAATAAAGCAGCATTAGTTTGGAGAATTGGAGATCGCAGCTTCTCTAACACCATCACATTGTCGTGTGAGAGACAGAGATGGAAAAACGATTCAGTGGCTCAGAGGCTGAGTGCTGCTTCAATTTTATACCATGTATTATTAACAATTGTAGCAGTTAGTTAATATTATATCTGCATATTAATAACAGCAGCATTTTCAGCAGCATTCTAGCGTATGTGTGTGGGGACACAAAATGTTCTTTAAAGATTTTTCAACTGGAAATAAATGTATATTATCAGTATGTGCAAAACTGCACACTACCACTGTTTTTGTAGCCTGAGGCTATGAAGCCTTTGATTGCAACTGTGAAGCAGTGAATGAATAAGAAAGCACCTGTTCATGCTGGCATGCTTTCAATACAAATGTGTGGCTCATAGAGCGATATAACAAGAATCGCTAAAGAAAACCCAGCAGGTTCGAGTCCTGACTATTGAATCCCACATTTATCAATACACTGCGTTTGTTGCTTGTTCTTGACTTATACAGCCAGAGACCCTGAACGGTAGCCGTGATAGAGCCATGGTATTTTGTCCTACTATTTACAGAGCAATTACCAAAAAATATGATATTTACTGTTAATATTTCGGATTATAGCGCTGTCGTAATTTTGTAGGTGAATCTACGAGATTACCGGTTGTGGGCAGATGGAGTTTCTTTGAATCCCTGATGATGGTTCTGCAAGAACTATTAAGAACATTTTAAGAGCGTCCCTCTTTGTGCTGACCTATTTACCAGAATTGTTCAAGTTAATCGAAACTGGCTCAGTGCCTGACGATTGTGTGAATCAGCCTATTTGTCGGGGTATTGTGTGTGTGTGAGTGTGTGTGTGTGTGTGTGTGCACGATGGTGCTAGGGGTGCTGCTTGGGCATGTGATTGTGGTGGTCGGCTGCTGTTTTGTAAAACATGCTTCTCTTTTATGAGAAATCAGAGTGCATTTGCGTGCATGATAGCACATCCGAGACAGCTACGGGGAGCAGCGCTTAGCTGGTGACAGTATGTGATATTTCCCAGCGCATTCTCTCACTGTAACCAATTATCTTATTTGCATGCAAAGTGACAACAAACGTGTGCCTCTTTAAGAGTTGCCAGTGGGGCAGAGATGAGAGCAGAATTAAAATTTAGGGAGGAGACACAATTCAAATCTGATAAGAGACACCAAGAGAGAGAAAGTGAGAGTAAAAATGGGACCAAAAGAAGCAAGAATAGGAAGAAAGAAAGAGATAAGATCAAAAATCAAGCAGAATTGAGAAAGAAAGGGCAGAGAAGCATACGGCAGTGAATGAAGGAACAAAAATATTTAAAACACAGACAGATAGTATGACAGATAGTGACAGAGACTTTTTGTGATCTTAGTGCATATTATCAAACCATACCATACAATTTTAGGCATATTGCACATAATTGGTATACTGAACATTAGTGCAGGTTGAAAGGTTGTGAAGTGACACAATAATACAAAGGGTTTGGACACATACGTATTAAGAGCTGTGGTTACATGTGCTGCTGAAATCGCTCTTGTAACAGGTGGATCGTGCTTTACCATGGATCTTCACCTGAAGGGAAGGGTGTTAGGACAAGGAAGATGGTAGGAGAGTGTTTCTCATTATTTCCCCAAGCAGTGAGCTGTGTCTGTGTGTGTGTGTGTGTGTGTGTGTGTGTGTGTGTGTGTGCGTGCGTGCGTGCGTGCGTGCGTGCGTGCGTGCGTGTGTGTGTGGTTGTGAGCAGAGCCAAAGCCAAGCAGGAAATGGCAAGTGAAACTGCACTGTAATTGTAAAACACTGCAGGCTCTGCAGTGTTCTCTAAGTGCCATACTGCAAAAATGCTTAGAGAAGAAAGTCATGTGGATGTTGAACAGAGTTTGTTTCTCTACATGCAGAATCGACAGAATATGACAAACACCAAGACAAAAGTGAAAGCACGGGATTCAGATTGACAAGTCCTCAGGAGCCTCCCTTATCACTGCTGATGACTTTTCTTGTAATAACCCCATAGGACAATGTCAAAGCACAACTCAGTATTCCCCAAAGCAGATCAGGGTTGCCCCTGCTGGAGGCTTGCAGTCTGCTACCTGAGGCATAGTTGGTCTAACCTGCAAAGAGAAGAGAAATATCGGCACTGGTCTGGAGCCTTGAGGAAAAGAGGATCAGCCAGCAGAAGCTAGCAGGAGTTGGGTCAGGTCCTTCAGTTCTTTTCAGGTCCAACAGACTTGCAGGGACCATGTTATAGTTCCACTAATGCAGAAGTGATATAAAGAGCTCTAGTTGTTACCCAAGGGGTTTAATGCCCACCTGTTTAAGTCAGTGATTTTGGGAATGGATTGACAAGAGGTTTGTTCAGTTAGCAGTTCATCTATGAGGATTCCAACAAGTAAAGTGGAGTTGCCAGGTGCTTGGCCTTGGTAGATTCTCTCTCTCCTAAATCCCTCGACAAGTTGAGGTTGCGCAACTTTTTTCTCTCCTTCCTTTTCAAATAATAATAATAATAATAATAATAATAATAATAATAATAATAATAATAATAATAATAATAATAATAATAATAATAAGGGGGGCAAGGTGGCTTAGTGGTTAGCAAGTGTGCCTCACACCTCCAGGGTTGGGGGTTCAATTCCCGCCTCCGCCTTTTATGTGTGGAGTTTGCATGTTTTCCCCGTGCCTCTGGGTTTCCTCCGGGTACTCCAGTTTCCTCCCACGGTCCAAAGACATGCATGGTAGGTTGATTGGCATCTCTGGAAAATTGTCCGAAGTGTGTCAGTGTGTGAGTGAATGAGAGTGTGTGTGTGCGCCCTGTCCAGGGTGTATCCTGCCTTGATGCCCAATGACGCCTGAGATAGGCACAGGCTCCCCGTTACCCGAGGTAGTTCGGATAAGCGGTAGAAAATGAATGAATGAATAATTATAATAATAGAGCTTTAGTCTGGACACAAACAAGAGAATCTGTGGTCCAAATTTTGGTCCAAAAAGTACAAAAAAAGGATTTTCCACATGGTTCATAATAGTCCTACAGCAAAACCACACTACACCATTCAGGGGTTTATTCTTATTGGCCAGGCATTCACAGATTGTTAGTGCAAACCATACCCACACTGTGAACTAGTAAATTTGCCAGGTACCCAAAATGTGCCATTTTGGCCTTAATCAAGATTCCATTCAAATGAATTGGTATAGATTTCACTGGGCCATTTAGATTAGTCAGGCCAAAAGTATTGTTTATTCACAATAAATGATAAATAATTAAGAAGAAGCTGCTGGATATAATTCAAGAATAGTGGGAGAATGGACCAATACGAAGTAAAAAAAAAAGTCAGCACATCTTGGACCTTAAAGAAAGCAGCACAATATACTACTCAGCACAGATTCATTGTTTGAGGCCCAGGCCATTGAGACAACTTGCACTGATAAATAAATCCTCATATTTCTCACCATATCTATCTCAAAGTTACTCAGCAAAAGTCACAAGGCAAAAACCATGTGAGGGTCACATGGTGGGCTGTAGAAGGTGACTATGAGATACTATGGACTAACAGAAGAAGCATATAGCAGACCTACCACCTCAGTTTCCTGAAACAGAACAGCCAAGTAGTTCCTGTTCCTCTGGAGATAAAGTTAAAATGGGAGCGCTCAAAAACATCATATCCCTCAAATCCCATGTCATCTCTCACCATCCCAGAGAGCAGATGTTCTAACATGCAAGATGAAGGTTCAGATGTGTTTTCTCCCATGACTGGTGTACTGGAAAAAAAAACCTTTAGAACTCAAGGAATATTCCTTGCAAGGCACCAGGCTCAAAATGTAAACCATCCACTTCTGGGTGATATTGAGAAAGTGGAAAGGGAAAATGCTCGAGATATGAAAAATACAGGTGAAGTTCTCCCAGATAGGTACCACCTGGTGTGGGAGCAATGGGGAGAAACACTTGGATTGATGCTACTCAGGAATGGTGTGACATTTTTGATCAATGTGCTCTTGACCTAAAAAGAACCACCTCCCACTCTCCATGCACCACTTCGGACATCACCTAGCTTCCCAGTTCCAATTCAGAATAGATCCAAAATCATTTAGACTCCTTGCTCCATAGAGAACATTGCTCCATCTTCTTGATCTGCTGAGGAAATCAATCTGACTCTGGTCATGCAGATGGAGCTTGTAGCATGTCAAACCCAGCTGAGGCCTGGTATATTTCATGTCACAGAGGAGAGGCAGAGAAACAGAAGTCTTTCCATAACCTTCCTTTGAACAGTTCAGCATTTTATTGTTGACACAAAGGGATGACTTTTAAAACAGATTTATTTATGGTTCTTCATTTTAGAAGTTCTTCCATTGAAGCTTTCTCCATTTATAAGAAAAGTTGATCCACTGATAGCATTTTATTTGATTTATAAGAAGTATGAAAAACAAGTGGAGGACAGCAATTCTCACCAGTATTGGTTGTCAAGTACATCAACTCAAAGGTAGGTGGAATTGTTCGTGTGACAAAGAGAGAGGACATAGACAAAAAGGTAAAAAGGGGATAAAAATATGAAGGTGCAGTCAGTTTCTTTAGAAAAATGAAGCATAGATGCACATGTCTTTAAAATACATCTATACTCAAGGCATTACTCGCAAGTCCCTAAGAAATGGCGTCATGGATTTGATTTAATAAATAGTGATAAAGATAGCTAAATATGAACAACATTAAAGAGTTGATAAAAGCCTTTACATTAACTCTTATTGATGGAACGGCCACAACAGTAGACAAAGACATTCTTCCTCAGACTGAATAAGCTCAATATTCCAGTATTGAAATATTAGCGAAACACTTTTGAGAATTGCGCATCACACAACTGCAATCCTGTACAAATGCCACACTCTTCCATATGATTAAAATTCAGCCATGTTGTATCAACGGAGTGGTGGCTTGTACAGTAAATACAGTATTGTGCAGGAAAATACATAGCCAAAGACTACAGATAACAAGCTACTAATAGGGCCTTTTTACACCTGGTCACTTCATGTGTTTTCTCTGATCTCTGATCTGATAGCTATCTGATTTGTTAAAACTGTTCCATTTACATTAGGCCACATAAATGCGTCTTGGCGAATCGGATATCTGATCTTTCTACTCCCGCCCAAAATGCAAATATATTTTACCTCATTTCCGGGGTAATTGAAATGGTAATGGTAAATGAAATGATCAAAATAATTGCAACATGCTTTGGTGTGTGCGGTTGCTACAAAAAACAGCATTTACTGTTTGCTGCATTTTCGCTGGCGGCAGCAGTGCATTTTAAGACCAGACGAGACACCTGGGTGAAAGATCGGAGCCAGCACTGGTGGGAAAACATATTTGTTTCTGGTGCGATGCATGACTCGTGAGTTACCTGCGAGTGACGTACTTCCGTTTGGGAGGAGTATAGCACTGATGTATGTGGCTTGAACAACCACATGCATTTACACCTGTCCAGTTTCATCTAAAATGCGTCCCAGCCAACCTCCTGAAGTGGATTGAGCGATCGGATTTATATCCGTCTCGAAACCGTTTCGGAGGGCATTTACACCCGGTCTTTTTATGATCGGATAGCTATCGGATCACAGAAAACTCATGAAGTGACCAGGTGTAAAAACCCCCATAGATATGATTCATTGTTATCCCAAAATACAAAATAAAAATGAGAATATTTCCACCACCTTCCTCCTAAACACATATTTAAACCATGTACTGTTGTTGCATTGTCCCTTGGTATTTAATGTAATATTATCAGACATAATAACATGAAGGACAGTAATATTTGTTTGTGATATTTCATAACCAAATTTCCTGCCATTGTACCTGATTCTGTCAGGAATTCTTTGTGTCTGGTTGCCATCGGTCATGCAGTTCCCGGCAAAGCTTGTCCCTCTGGCTCCACCATACTCCCTTCTCAGTGCCATGGCTCCATGCGTCAGAACAGATACGCCTTTAGCAATGCGACGACGTGGCTCGTCTCGCCATCCCTGAGGCCGCACAGTAAACAAAGCCTTAGGCAGACCCTCCACTCCAAGTCCAGAAAGGGCTGGGCCCACAGCAAACCACATGTGTGAAGGAGTAGCCTGGCCTGAGAGCCATGCTGCCCTAAAAATCTGCTCTGCCTCTTCGTGCGAGCAGTACAGGAGTCGCACCTACGAAAGGAAACAGAAAGAGCAGCTTGGCATTTGCAGTGTTATGGATGTGATATTTGAACTTATTCATACTGATTAATAACATGTCTAAATTTTGTACATGGTTATTTCTCAGTGTCAGGAACATGACAGAGCAAACACTTTTTCTTGTGTGAGACAGAGAGACAGGGGACCCTATCAAATACTAACAAGCCTATAAAAATTAAATATAACATTAATTTTCTATCTTACTTTGTTTGCTTAGGACATCTCCCTTAAAGTTGTTATTAGTATGTTATTATATCATGAATTAAAGTGGACCATTCAGTTACTACTTCGAAGTTATGACTGGCTTACACTGAGTTAGAGAAGGTTAAAGCAGAGTGAGAATTGTGGACATGAGCAGCACATTAGCAGCAGAGCAAAGTCGAAGTCAAAGTGACAAGGAAATAAATTAACAATGAAATACAGCTACCCCAGTGGAGCAGAAAGGAAGGAGGGAAAACAAAAGAGACAAAAGAATGTACCCAAACTCCCCAAAGTCTCCTCTATTTTCACACAAACTCCACGACTCTATGCCAGCACAGTCAGCACTTTACCCACCGCACCTCACCTGACAGACACAAGGATGAGGTCTACCTCTCTCTCAGCCCCAGAAAATGACAATGTGCCAGTGAGTGTAGCCCAAGAACAAAGCAAACAGATTATAAAAATAAAATGGTCCACAGTTGGTACATTGAGGCCCCATACCTGGAATTGCTTAGAGCCCCCAAATCATCCTCTGGCAGGGAACAGTCATAATAACTTTGTAATGATTTGCAGTGATTCTATCTAAGAGGCTAAAAGACTCAAACCATCTCAGCAAAATCAGCACGAAGCAAAAAAGAGCCAGCGGTCCCCTGTCAAGACCTGGGGTTAAGGCCTGCAGGTCTGTACTGTTCTCAAAGTGCACATGAAACATGGTGCAAAGAAGAATATGATAAAAGATGAAACATCAGACTATATCACATATCATCTGTAGACCAGTATCTATGGATTTGCACTTCTGAAGACTTAAACAAGTGTTCTTCATAGTAATGAGGTCTTTATGCACTGTGACCCTGCTATATCCCTTTCTATGTTGTTAGTAAATTCCTGTTCCAGACTGCTTTATGATAACAAGCTTATCATGTCCTGCATCCTTTGGGATTTCCTTACTCAGGTGACAAAAGCAACAGAATGAATTCTTAAGTGAGCTCTATATTATTCATGCAGATTCAAAGCATACATTTGAAAGTAGCCGAAAATCTTTTAAGGCAGAGAAGGGAAATGCTCTGCAATGGTCAGGTCAATCAACTGACCTGAATCTAATTGCACATGTATTTTACTTGCTGAAAGCATAATGCCCTTAGGGCGATTGATGCAGAAAGTGCTAACAGCTGCAGAAAGGTCTGGATGGGCATCACCAGGGAAAATCCCAACATCTGATATGATGGTATGCTATGGTAAGCAGTTACTTCATTTTCCTTTCAGAATGGAGTTTAGAAGAGCTGCCACAGAGCCTGAGCTATCTTGTTAGCTTGGTCTCCACTTGTACTTTATTTATCAAATGTGCTTTATTGCATTATTGGTTTTTTTAGCATTGTTCATGTTCATGTTCAGAAGGAGAAAAGATCAAAATGTTGGCAGTGTACATAATTACAAATTAGTTCACAAAGCATTTCATTCATGCATAGTTGGGAAGCTAAAGGCCAGAGGACATGACTAAATATCCATAGTGGCTGGACGTTATAATAAAAGCAGTGTTCTATTCATCACCATCATGAATATAGTTAAACGCAATTCACAAATCTAATGTGGTTAAGATTTTCATTTCCCTCAACTGTTCGAAGGCTAAAGGCAGAAGGGGAAGCGAGAAGCTGTTTTTTTTTACTTTTGTGGCATTCATGACTCCTTAATATCTTATGATTTTGGGGATAGCCAGAGGGTGTGATCTGCTTAACAGAGTTAACACAGGGGTAGTAATCAATGTGAGGGTAATTCTGATGCTTTGTCCTTACTAAACACTTCAGCTTAGTAGAGCTCTGTCAGCAATCTTGACAATATCCTTAACATTTTTAGCACCAGCTCAGGGAGTGTTTCCTTGCCACCGTCACCTCAGGCTTGCTCATTAAGGATAAATGTTAGAGATAAATAGTCACTTTATTTAAAATTTTTACAATTTTTAATTTCTTTTTTTTTTTTTTTTTAATTGTGTTCCTTGTTTTAAAGCAAAGTAATCTCTCACCTGTGACTTGTGCTGAGATGTGATGATTGAAAACTTTATGATTGAAACTAAAAAATAATGATTGAAAATTTCCTGATTATTGGCATGTACAGTAAGGGGGTTTTTACAACTGGTCACTTCATATGTTTTCTGTGATCCGATAGCTATCCGATCGTAAAAAGACCAGGTCTAAATGCCCTCCAAAATGGTTTTGAGGCAGATATAAATTTGATCGTTCAAACCACTTCAGGAGGTGGTCTGGATGAAACTGGACAGGTGTAAATGCATGTGGTTGTTCAAGCCACATACGTCAATGCTATACTCCTCCCAAACGGAAGTATCTCACGAGTCGTGCATGGCGCCAGAAACAAATATGTTTTCCCACGAGCGCTGGCTCAGATCTTTCACCCATGTGTCTCGTTTGGTCTTAAAATGCACTTTAAGACCAAGCGAAAATGCAGCAAACAGTAAATGCTGTTTTTTGTAGCAACCGTTTTTTTCCCATTTCAATTACCCCAGAAATGAGGTAAAATATATTTGCATTTTGGGAGGGAGTAGAAAGATTGGATTGATATCCGAATCGCCAAGACACATTTATGTGGCCTAATGTAAATGGAACAGTTTTAACAAATCAGATAGCTATCGGATCTGACAAAACACATGAAATGACCAGGTGTAAAAAAACCCTGAGAAAGGCATCAATAATCAGGAATTTTTATATAAATTCTGGCTGCACACAGACCTTATAATTTACAAGGACCGTATCATATTAGGAAGACCCACTAGAGGAAAATGTTATTATGCTTCTATGAATGAGATACAGTAGCTCGCATCTTAGCAACAGTTGCCAGACAACTTTAGACAGCTCAGTGTAGGCAGACTGATGGACTTTATTTATATAGACTGCACACTTGTATCTATGAGTGTTCTTTTATACAACAGTACACAATCAACCACAATTATCTTATAATTGTGTAACAAGTATAACAATAAATACATCACCCAGGCTACCCAAGGCCAAGCAATCACATCCAAAAGTCAATAACCAAATTATGATCCAGATTAAAGGTGGGGTCTCTGTTGTTTGAAAGCCAATGTTGACATTTGAAATCACCAAAACAAACACGCCCCCAACCCAAATGGGTCCCACCCCTGTATTGATAGCTCCACCCCACACATACACCAGACAAGTATAACCCAAGTATAACCCAGACAAGTATTATGGCAGGACCTGTTGGGGCAGCTGACCGAGGGTATATTTTTATCAATAAATAAACTCAATGAGTAATACTATGGTAATACAAATGAGTTTTTGTAGTATTGTGTGTTGTACCGTGAAAGGTTTATCTCCGTTTCACGCGGAAGACTCTGGCGCTGGAAAGCTGATCCTATATTAACACAGGTCCGGCTTCTTGCCTTATCGTTAGCCTTTCTTCACTTTCTTTCTTTGTTTTTATCCTCCATGTCAATGTTAAAACCGCTTTCTGCTAATGTCACACATGCACACCAAGGACACCCTATTGATAGGGACACATTTTGCTCACAAAAGAAGAAAATATGTTTTGGACATTGCTATGGGTTTTTTCTCCATGTAGAGAGACAGTTCATGTCATTGCTGTGGCATATGTGTCAAGCAGATCTTTAATGTCATCATGGGTGCATTCAGTGTTCAGTACACAATGAGATGAAATAATGTTTGTTCATGAACCCAAGGAATGTTTGTTCCTGGACCCAAGCTTGATGGTGTGTTCAACAGGATAAGGCAGTGCAGTTGTGGGTTAACAGCAAGAAAAGGAAAAGACTGAGTATGCAGCCATGGGAAGCGCCAGTATTTAGCTTGATGGTGGTGTACTATATGTCTTGCTGCCAACCCAAATAGACTGGGGTCTTCCAGTGAGGAAGTTTAGGGTTCGAGTCTCGGGCCGGCCACGACTGAGGTAGCAATATTATTATATATATTATTATATTTTATATCTATTATGCTTTATCTTACGGTTAAGCTATTTTCGAAAACAAAAAAACAACCAAAAACAAAGGCTACTGGTAGGGTTAGATCATCAAATAGGCCACGCCCCTACCGATGATGCAATATCTGTTGCGCTTTTCTGAAATCCCTGGAATTGAGTGCATCCTGTCTGACATAACTTGCTTGATGAGTAGTGTCACAGTGTAAGATGAGTTTTAAGGCACTGTGACTTGAAATAACCACAGACAAGTTTTCATCTATCACTACTATTATTTATTGGGCAACATGTATACATATATATACATACATATACATACACACACACACACACACACGCGCAAACACTCACCAGCTTCCATTTTACATTTACAGCATTTGGCAGCTCTTATCCAGAGCAACGTACATAAGTGCTTAAATCTCTAACATTGAATACATTAATGCTGGTTCACTAGGTTACATACTTAAGATACCATGAGTTTAAAACATTTGTTCAAAGTTACAATTAAAAAGTGTCAAAGTTTTTTGTTTTTTTTTTAAATGCAAAAGATAAGGAAAGAAGTACTAGTTGAAGTGTTTCCTGAATAAGTAGGTCTTCAATCGCCGCTTGAAAATAGCCAGTGACTCAGCTGTCCGGACCTCTAGGGGAAGTTCATTCCACCACCTTGGTGCCAGAACAGAGAAGAGTCTTGTAGTATACTTGCCTCTTACCCTGAGAGATGGTGGAACCAGTGGAGCAGTGCTGGTAGATCGGAGGTTGCGGGGTGCAGTGCGAGGAATGATGAGGGCTTTGAGGTAAGAGGGAGCTGGTCCATTTTTGGCTTTGTAGGCCAGCATCAGTGTTTTGAATCTGATGCGTAGAGCTACCGGAAGCCAGTGGAGGGATCGCAGCAGCGGGGTGGTATGCGAGAACTTTGGCAGGTTGAAAACAAGCCGGGCAGCTGCATTTTGGATCATTTGCAGAGGACGGATTGCGTTCATAGATAGACCTGCCAGCAGTGCATTGCAGTAATCCAGTCAAGAAATTACAAGAGACTGAAAAAGTACCTGAGCAGTCTGTGTGGACAAAAATGGCCGAATCCTTCTAATGTTGTAGAGAAGAAACCGACATGAGCGAGTCACATTAGCAACATGAGAGGAAAAGGACAGTTGCTTGTCCATGGTTACCCCAAGGTTGCGAGCTGTGGCTGAAGGGGAGATCAGATTGTTGTCAAGGATATAGCAAGATCATGACCTGGGGGTGAATCACCTGGGATGAACAGCAGTTCAGTTTTGCTAGGATTGAGCTTTAACTGATGAGCAGTCATCCATGATGAAATTTCTGCCAGACATGCTGAGATCCGGTCAGAAGCTATGGCATCTGAGGGTGGGAAAGAGAAAATAAGTTGTGTATCATCAGCATAGCAGAGGTAAGAGAACCCATGTGATGAAATAACTTCCCCAAGAGAGTGAGTATACAAGGAGAAAAGAAGAGGACCAAGTACTGAGCCCTGTGGGACGCCAGTGGAGAGTCTGCGTGGAGCAGATGTCACTCCCCTCCATGTTACCTGATATATCCTTCCAGGTAGGAAGCAAACCATTCCCAAGCTGATCCGCAAATCTCAAGACTCTTGAGGGTGGATAAGAGAGTCTTGTGTTTGACCGTATCAAACGCTGCTGAAAGGTCAAGGAGGATAAGGATGGATGACAGTTTGGCTGATCTAGCAGCATGTAGCTTCTCAGAGACATCCAAAGGGGATGTCTCTGTAGAGTGAGCTGCTTTAAAGCCAGACTGGTTGGGGTCTTGGAGGTTGTTCTGTGAGAGATAGACAGACAGTTGATTATAGACAATGCGTTCAAGAATCTTTGAAAGAAATGAGAGAAGTGATACCGGACTATAGTTACTGATGTCTGATGGATCCAGAGCAGGTTTCTTTAGGATGGGAATAACCCTTGCTCTCTTGAAAGAAGTTGGTACAGTACTTGACCAGATTCTATGGATCTATTGACGATAGTGGAAATGAAGGGCAAAAGGTCTTGCGAGATGGTCTGAAGCATAGTGGTAGGGAGCGGATCCAATGGGCAGGTGGTAGGATTGCAGGACTGGATGAGTTGTAAAATCTCTTCTGCTGCCACAGTTGAGAAATGTGACAACGAAGGTGTAGGGGAATGCATACTCTGAGATGTAAGTGCAGTCAGGGTTGAAGTGAAGGTCTGGCAGATTTCCTCAATCTTCTCCTGGTAGAAAGAAGCAAAGTCTTCTGCAGTTAGGGAGGATGAAGAAGGTGGAGCCGGGGGGTTGAGCAGAGAAGAGATGATGATGTGGAATTTACGAGGGTCATGTGAGGAAGCATCAAGCTTTTCCTTGTAGAAGGAAGTCTTGGCAGAAGTCACATCTGAGGAGACCTTGACAAGAAGTGTTCGGTAAAAATCAAGATCTGCATCAAGTTGTGATTTCTTCCACTTTCTCCCTGATGATCTTAGCTCTCTTCGATTGTTGCGCAGCACATCTGAAAGCCAAGGAGCAGAACAAGAAGTTTTCTTGGATTTAGAGAACATAGGGCAGAGGAAGTCCATAGTTGAGGAAAGAGATGAGAGAAAAGTATCTGTGGCTGAGTCCAAGGGTAGTGAGGAAAAAGACAGGATCAGGAAGGGAAGAAAGAGTGCCAGAAGCTACAGATGAAGGGGAGACAGAGTGAAGGTTGCGGTGGGTAAGAGTGAGGGGGTGAGAGGTAGTTTTAGGTAGGACAGGTAGAGTGATGGTGAAGGATACCAGGTGATGATCAGAGACGTGTAGAGGGGTAGCAGTCACAATTTTCCGGAGCCAAACCTGTGCCATATACAACCTGGGACTTTTATACACTTAACATGCTGAGCAGCCATTTTGTGTGACGTAATATGGGTCACCAGTTCATGCCTGTATAAAAATTTATTGTTTTGGTGGTGAAAGTCTTAATGGGGGTTGGACATGTGTTGAAATGTATGTTTATGTTTATTTATTTTCATTAATATAGATGTTGTTGGCCAATGATTGTTGCCCATGTTCCTATAGTTAGAGGAGAGAACCCCCTACCAATTTTAGAATGGTTAGATCCAGGGGCGGGACTAAGAGAATAAAATGGCTCCCACAACGTCAGTCTGGGTGGCTTATTGTAACAGTTGGTGTTTGTAGGTGGTGTACCAAGTAAATGCTATGGTCTTACTGAGTGTGGGCACTAATAAATCACCCTTCACCTGACTCCAAGCGGCTTCTGTGTCACATTTGCCTAGTAGTGTGTAAGTTGGTGCTAACAGGTCTGAAACACATTCAAAGTCCAAGGTGGGGTATGCCAGTATGTTTGCTTCCCTGGTTGAAACGGTATTCAGGTTTGCATGGTGACAATGAGAGTCATTGGGTGGCTCACTGCTCAATGGTTCACAGATGGCCCAATACCATTCATGTAGCACATCTTTAGCATTAGCTACAATGACAATGACTGTGAATGCCCTTGGCAGTTTATTCACAGTAATGGTGGCATTTTCATAGTTTTTATTAGCATCAATATCATTTAAACCCATGTTGAGCAATTGCGATTGCGCAGGTCAGCTGTTCAATAAATAATATAACATTAGAATGTACATTTCCTGAAGAAAATGTGAATGGTGCTTGCATGTGGCAAGTTCCCCTCACCGTGCTGATTGTTTTGATATATGACATGTCCATGTTGCGCTAACTTTTTGATTTAGCTTATTTTGGGGGCGGGGCTACACGTGACGTCACGTGACCTGACTATACTTTATGAATACTTACTAAAACATCTCTTGCTCAGTCTTTTGGGGTAAGAGTCTTGGCAATTTGATCATTTTTATTGCAGTTTTTTTTGGCAAAAATATGCCAGATCTTTCAAATTGCAAAGGGATCTTCTGTTCACAGGCCTCGCCAAGTTATTACATGTTTTTGATGGGATTTTTCTAGGCTCAGACTGGGCCATTCCAATACATTCCTCTTATTCCTCCATTTGAATTTTTTTGAAGCCATTTGAATTTTTATTTCTTTCTATTTCTACCTTCTGCTGTCTAACAGAGACCTGTAGGTTTTGAGCCAAATAGAATCCATTACTAACTAATTAAAGCTTCAGAACTTGGTCTCATCTCATCTCAAACCTTGGTCTCATCAGACTATAAAACATATTGCCACACAGTTTCGGTGATTTAGGAGGTCCGTTGTTTTATTTATTTATTTGTTTGTTTTAAACAAATGGCTTCCATCTAGCCACATTAACTTATATCCCAGACATGCGAAGAACATGGGTTTGTTGATATACAGAGAAAATGAGTTGTACTTGCAAGTACTTTAGATCCTTCAATGTTCCACTAGGCTTCTTGTCTCAATGATATTCTTTATTCTGTTTTTTTTTGTTGTTGTTGTTTTTTTGTTTTTGTTTTTGTTTTGTTTTTAAACTTACCTTTGTATAAATTGGCAAGCAAACCTATGCAAGAAGGTTATTGGGATTTTTTTTTGCCTGAAATTTGTTTACATTTTTTGGCTGCTAAATCACATTTCAGGTTCAAATCATGCAATCAGTCATGTGGAATTTTGAGAATCTCCTTGGGTTTTCATGCTGTTTCTAGAGTTTACACAGAATAGTGTGAAAAGGAAAAAAAAAAAAAAACATGAATTCCAATGAAATGTAGCTCCAAAGGTAGAAATGCCTTGATGATTAGAGATGTCTGAGAATAATGGTCAGATTGGTTCAAGCTTAGCAGATCGGAGATGGGGTTGAGATCCTGAAAGACCCAGCGCTTGATCGTATGTTCAGACTGTCAGGGGAAGAAGATCCTAAGGAGTTACGACATGCCCTTGCTTTTATATACACATTAGTTATTCCGTCCAAGCTCTGATTTTCAGAGGAGACCAGGCAGAACCTTTGGTGCAGCACTATGACAAAAGAAAGAGTATGAAATGTGATGAAGTGTCACGGATAAGTGGGAAGGGATGATTTGGCTCAGTGGTTACCCATCCATACTCAGAAGTAAAGAAACCAGTTTCTGCCAGTGGAATCCTTGCTCTCACACAGTCAACCTTTTTTATACAGAGGGGAAAAGGCCTCTGTTACCAAGGAAACCACACAATATGACAAATCAAGTGGAAACTCAGAGGAGTATGGTAATAAGGGCATGCACACATTCAATGTCTCACATATTAGCCCACCATGGAGGCACTAGCTTTGTGTAAAGCCAGAAGCACCCACCTGCTTGACCCATAAACCTCTCATAGAGCTTAGCAGGATTTGATGTCAAACAAAATATTACTTGAAAGTAAATGCTGACAAGGAATGGGACCGTGTTGTGTGCTTTGAGAATTATTTTCAGACTGTACACTGAAGAAAAACATGTCTATTGCTCGTTTTGTCTGTACAAAAATAAATTGCAGAAAATGTTGAAGTATTATTTTCAGACACTTGGATATCCACTGTACTGACATACAGTAAATCCTGAAATAAGTGTAAATGCAAAAATAAATAAATAAATAAATAAATATTATAAAAAATGTTTACATGCTTAAAAAATAGATTTAAGCATAAAAGTATTACATTTACCTTTTTTGTTATTAAAAGGTAATGTAAAATTAGGTACAGTAATTAAAAATCTGAAACAAATGTCTCATTCATTCATTTTCTACCACTTATCCGAACTACCTCGGGTCATGGGGAGCCTGTGCCTATCTCGGGCGTCATCGGGCATCAAGGCAGGATACACCCCGGACAGAGTGCCAACCCATCGCAGGCACACACACACTCTCATTCACTCACGCAATCGCACACTACGGATAATTTTCCAGAGATGCCAATCAACCTACCATGCATGTCTTTGGACCGGGGGAGGAAACCAAAGTACCCGGAGGAAACCCCGAGGCACGGGGAGAACATGCAAACTCCTAACACACAAGGAGGAGGCGGGAATTGAACCCCCAACCCTGGAGGTGTGAGGCAAACGTGCTAACCACTAATCCACCGTGCCCCCCTACTGAAATGTCTCATTTAGGTAATTACTCAGACACATGTTCTGTCTTGGCTTGGTTTTTTCTCTGACATGCAGTCTGAATTGTGGCACTTTACATTTTTTAAGTGACCGATTATTCATTTTCAGATAGATCTGGTAACATGAGTGACAGCAATAATTAGTGGCTAAGTGTGAACGTGTCCAGCAACATGACAAATTGGAGAAAAGTTTCAATTTATGCAAATATGGAGCAAATAGGTGCTGTGACCAATGGGAGTAAAGACAGTGAGGCATGTTATCAGTGGCAAAGAGCACAAACTGCTTCACCTTTATATCACGTATGATATGATGATGTAGATAGACACACATTGAATTTAAGATACAATCAGCAAATCTTCCTCGAGAATCTTTCATTTTAAAGCCACTAAACTGATGCTAGTTGCGCCATCAACTGACAAAAGTTATTTTTATGGCAGTCAGTCGTAGAAACGCCTACTGAAGACATCACACACATAGCAATACATTTTAAACTATAATGTAAAATTTTACATGCATGTATTTTCTGGTTCAAAAAAAGAGCATTATTTATTTTTATTTAGTATTTTAGTATTATTTTAATATAGCTACTTAAGTTGTTGAACTATTTCTTGTTCATTGGGGGGGAAATAGGATTTCCTGTATTAAATGCTATTTTGTAGGCTGGCAGACAATCAAATGTGGGTGCATGATAATTAAAATAAAATTACAGTGATTGCAAATTAATGTGATTATCCTGCCTAGGATATTTCCTCCATCCGATTCATGTCAATTAGGTTTAATTTATTTGCAATATATTAGACTATTCCTAGATGTTTCTTGATTTAGTTTAAACTCTATTTTTATTGGCTCCTACAAGAGAAAACAGCTGCATATGGGTAGTTTTTTCCCTTTGTTTTCAGTTGCATTCTTAGTTTTTGCATTTTGGTAGGATTACACCATTCTTTTTCTATAGACTATAATATTTCACAGTGTATTATTGGTGTTACTCATATTGTCTACCTGAACATACTGATGGATGACGACAAAAAAAAAAAAATCACAGTATGAAAGACTATTATCTATTTTAGCTAGTGCGGAAACAATTCAGTAGAAAGACTGAATTAAAATAAAGTATGATCATATTATTTATTTTATACACTAATAGACAATAATGGGTCAAAACTCTTAGGAAGGTATATTTACTGCATTTTAAAGAATTCAGGTTGTGTTGGTGACAAGAATTTGCAGGTTATGTTCTTGTGTCATGTGATTTTTATTTTTTTATGGCTCCCTTCAGGTTATAGAATGAACCTTTAACTTTGAGGTTGCCAGGTTTTTTATCAGCTCATGGTGTATATGTTTTGCAGTAGTATTTACTTACCGACTTAATTACTTGCCTTCGAGCCCTAGATAAAATCAGGGAATAAGATGCACACTGATAACGTATTTTCAGCTGTCATTTATAATATGATGTAACAAAAGTAAGATCCTAGTAAAAGGTTACTCATGAATCGTCTTAGTAATTATATGCACAATGGGAGCAATGGAAGCAAGCCAAATGAATAAAGCTCTGTTTTCACATAATGGAGTTTTCATTGTTGTCTACACTGAGCACAGTATTAATACTTTCATAGAAACCAATTTAGCAAACTCTGTTCTGTGCTTATATCCATTAGTCACAACATAAAATCCACCTACCTAATATTGTTTAGGTCTTTCTTGTGCCAACAAATAGCTCTGTCCTATCAAAGCATGGCATTAGAAGGTTTGTCCCTACACATATCAGTAAGAATTGGGTGCCCATGACCCTGTCTGTCATCAGTTCACTTGTTGTCCTTTCTTGCATCATTTTTGGTAGGAAATAACCATTATACACTGGGAACACCCAGTCATCTAGCCATTACAATTTAGCACTTGTTAAAGTGGCTCAGATCCTTATGCTTTCTGCTTTTCTTGCTTTTAAAACAACAGATCTGGGACTATTTACTTGCTGCCTAATACATCTTGCCTCTTGACAGGTGCCACTATAATGAGATAATCAGTTTAATCCTTTACACTTATGAGGTTTAAGTGTTATGGCTGAAGTGCAAACTGTCTGAGCAAGTTCATATATAATTCTGAGGTTTGAATACTTCTTACTGGACATTATTCAGAGTTATTGACTTATAGGAACTTAAAGTTCACAAGTAATGAATTTGCAGTTTTCAGTCTTAGGTGCTTACTTTGAATTTCTGGTTAATTATATCCAAATGATTAAAAATCCAGATTTACCCAAATTTTTCTTTTATACTTGAACTACTTTGTATGTCTTTTTTTGTCTGTGCAGGAGACACACTGACATTCAGTTTAAATCAGACACTGATTAGAGAAAGTGGGGAAAATTAATCACTTAAGTCAATGAATGCAGGAAATGGCTCTTGGCGCATGGCAGCCCCAATAGAATGGAGTCAGTCATCTTTGCATCAGATGGAAACTGTCATTTAATGTGAGGCTTCTCAGTAACATTACACATGCCAGCTAGCCTTTTCCTGAGCCCATTTTCCTAATAAGCCTTGACCACAAGTTTACATAAAAGAGGAAATGGTAAGGAAAGAGATATCGGTACAGAGAACTCCGAATGACATGCCGTGTCATGTCGTGTCTGTAGGGAATTGTGATGATGTCCACTACATGGTTAACTGACTTCTCAATTGACAAATGAGCACCTGTATTTTTCCTCTGTGGTAGACAAACCATTCTGAGAACTGTCAATTGGTCTAAATCTACTGATTCAAAAAGTTGTGTGAGTAGAGACCAGAAGGAATGGGTGAGTATCACTAAATTCACACATTCTGAAAGAGATGCCATCCTTTCACTAAGCCTTGCATAAAACCCCCCACCCCTGTAATAGACGTCCTTAAGGTCCTGTTTCAAGCCTATGCATCCAACCTATTTTTCTGTAGTGGCTATTTCTCTGCAATGGTCCACTGCAATGACTCCAGGCTCTAGACTCCAGGCTTGGTTGCAAGATTAACTTGCTGAGGGCACCAAATCATTTGTCTGGATATATATATTTGGTGCAAAGCCAGTTTTGGGCCACCCTGTCCCAATGGGTTACTGGTTGTTCTATGTGGAACCTCATACAGCTGTGTTGATTTAGCATTGACAAATAGGTAATATTTACCTCCACATTTCTCCAATCTGGGTTACTACATCTGGATGCAGGTGCCACTCTTATCGATGTATGCGCTATCTTGATAGCATGTCCATGTTATTGAATACCCATAAGAGATTGTAGATGTGTCCATTTAAGGTGTGTCCATGCAAGGCAGAGACAGCCACTAAACGTCATGTCAACATGATTGTTAAAATAACTTCTCTCAAGTTTGTCCGAACATTACACTGGTGAGCCACAAGCCCATGCACACATGCTCCACAGTTTGTAAGGAAGCTGTCCATGGTGATTAGTACAGTCCATGGTATTACCCTGCTGGTATTAAATGCTGATAATTGAGGAATGCATGAACTACATCATATACCTTTAGCATAGTAAAATGAATGGTCTTTAGGAACCAGTTTAACCATCCCAATCTAGAACTGGACTAAAACAACTAGCTTTCTTTGTGAAGTATGTTTAGCAAAACCTTTTGATTTTGAATCAGGGTCTGTCCTTTCATTTGTGCCAACTTGGAACAAACCCCCTGAGACCAAACAATAATTTTGTTGCGGTCTGGTATCAGCAAGGTCCTAATCCCTGAAAATAAAGCACTTGAAGGAACTACAGTTTAAATCCTGTTGACAATGTCATCAGGACCTACTACACTGACATCCCAAGGAACATAACACTATAACATCATGGGTTCATGAGTGGGTCCTGCTGCATGCCTTAGCTACATATTTCTTCAAACAACATAGTACCCGAAGCAAACAAACTTCTAAATCATGGGTTCAAAAAGTCATGTGACCTTTCCTGACTACTGTTTGGCAATGCAGTTGCAACCCTGCACTGGAACATAAAAATAGATTGCGGTGACACATATATGTCATGGCAGATGTGCTAACCATACTTGATTCCATGTATGAAGTTAGAAGATTGTCACCTCATATGCTAGAAGAGGTGCCCCACTGCTAGTAATGAAGTGTCAATTAAAAGGGATCGCTCCAATGCCAGCAGTAAACTTGTTCAAATGTTGCCACTACACACTGCACACAAGGCAATATACTGTAGCTCTTTAACAGGACATACTGTAAGCAGGGCATCTGCATTCAGCACCTAGGCAGCACACATCTTAGATTAGTCTGATCACCTACTATGTCATCAATGCAAATCATGACTATATGTGCTGGTGGTCCACAGACAGATACAGTAGTTCATTATCAGCCTAGAAGAATCTCCTGTACAAAATCAAACTCTAATAAGAACAAAAAAGAAGAACAATTCATTAGTAGCATTTAGCCTAAAAGTGGGGCACTTTGAAAAGCAGTCTCCAAGTTGTACAATCTAATTCCCGAAAAAATAATTTTAGCTCTGTCTCCTGATAGATTGTTAATTTGTGTATAAAAAAGTAACTCAGACAACCCAGTTACAGTATCAACTATTTATTATCCCATTAAAATGTTCCTAGCTAATTTACACTGTATTCATTTTTTTCCCATTTCAATTGCTGACAATTGATGTTTATGGTTTCCTGTTATTTTACATGTCAGTACTTGAACGAATAATGTATTCTTCTAACAATAAAAATGAATCACAGAAAAGGGGGAGGAACTGGAAGGAGAAAGAAACAAAAGATATGATAAGATAGAATAACAGCTAATTATGAAGATCATCAGACAAAGAGCATGTACCGTAAGAATGAAATGATTATTTTTTTCTATTAATCTTACATACACATTTAAATGGTAAATCAACAATGGATTGGTTGAAAACAGAATACACTTAGAATATTGTATTTAAAGTGAACAAAGACTGGGACTACACAACAAAAACATTTTACATTTACATTTCTGGCAGTTAGCAGACACCCTTATTCAGAGTGACTTATAACTTATTTCAATTTACACAACTAAGTGATATGGGCCTTGCTCAGGGGACCAGCAGTGGCAGCGTATTGGACCTGGGTTTTAAAATCATCACCTACCAGCCAGAGGTCCAACACCATAAACTAGACAAGTACAAAATATACAAGAGCATGAAATGGATAAAACAATATATAACAACACAACTCACAAGAGACACTATACAAAGACTGCCATTGAAATTTGACATAAATACTAATGCTTGTTGCTCATAAACATGATTCAGGTGTTTGTGATAATGTTATTTTATGTGTAATGAGTGGGTCCTGCTGTATAACAACATAATACCCGAAGCAATCAAACAAAACATACAAGACAAACAAGACAAAGACATAACATTCATGAAATGTATCATTCAGGATTTAGACCTCATCATAGCACAGAGACAGTGCTGGTTAAAGTGGTAAATTACCTGTTACTGGCCTCTGATCAGGGTTGTCTCCTTGCTGGTGTTGCTTGGCCTTAGTTCAGCTTTTGACACCACTGATGAAACTAGTTGAGTTAAGGGAAGAGACCTCTACTTGTATCAGGTCTTATTTGGCTGATCATTATCAGGTTAGAGATGGTGACTGGTGACTTATCTAGGTTCTGATTTAGGCCTGTTCTAGGGCTGGGGATATGGCTGAAAACTGTATCACGATATCAGTGTTTCATATCAGTCGATATTGATAACTATTGATATTTTTTATGACCCATTTAAAATAAGGAACAGGAGAAAAATATATTACAATTAAACATTTTTATTTTAAACTTAACCTTCCTCTTATCATAATCCCCTCAGTTATTAAGGCAGAAATGTCAACAACCAGGAAAACGCAAATAAATTAAAATGTAAACATAAGTCTAAAGTCACAATGAACATTTAATTATCTCTTAACATTTAAGGTGCAAAATGAAAGAAAATGTAACAAAATGCTTAATTAAGTGTAATAAAATAGTGCAAAGTATTAAATATAAACATAGAGAAACAGTCTTGCATAATTTGCAGACAACATGGCTACGGTCTGACTTATAATATCCAAAAAACTGCCATACTGGTGAGCTGACGTTTCCTCTTTTATTTACATTTTCCTCTGGCTCATTTTCTGCTTATCAGTCACCAGGTTACTGAAGAGGAATCCAGCAGAGCAGCACGAGACAACGATATGGCGCAACCAAACATGATACTGCTACATGATTGGCTGTTAGCGTGTCACTCCCAATGTTGCTAGGTTACCAGGGACTGAGTACCTTTGTTAATGCAACCAAACTTCCGACGAAGAATAAAAAATTTCGAACGTTTTATTGAACACATTTTTTATTGATATCGATCACATGTCTATCACGATACATATCGTTATCGTTTTATCGCCCAGCCCTAGTCTGTTCTTCCTTATATACAGTATGGTATCTCTGTGTAAAATTATTTACTAACGGTAATAGCTTCTACAATTATGACAATGACAGGCAGTCTCTATATTTTTGTGAGGTTTCATAAGACTCAGAGGTACTTGAACTAGGACCACATGGAACCAGAAGTAAGCTTCCTGATTAAATAGTAGATGCCCTTTTTGTTTCATCATATACAGCAGTTAAAGAACTTGGCAATGGTTACTGACTCGTAGATAATACATGGGTCTTGAGTGTAAGCTGGGAATGCCATTTCCACATCCTTTGGTATGAGCCTCACCGTCCCTTAACTGCCTCTATTTGGCCAATTCAGCTCAGCCGATTGCCTTTATGGTGCCACCATAATATTATCTGAATCTGACAATTATCTGAAAGTAAAAAAGTATGTTGTACATTGGGTTGCAAAAGTATTCACCCCTTTGGTGTTTGTCCTGTTTGTCTGCATTACAACCAGAAATTAAAATAGATATTTTGGGGGTTGTACCATTGGATTTACACAACACACTTATGACTTTGAAGGTGCAAAATATTTTTTAGCATGAAACAAACAATAATAAAGACAAACAGAAATCAGAAGTGTCTTGGGGGAAAGTCTTGTCAAGGCCATTGTTCAAGGCAAACATGCTCCAGCTCCATCAGGTTAGTTGGGTTGCATTAGTGCACAGCCATCTTCAAGTCAGTAATTGACTTGAGGTCTGGGCTTTGACTAGGCCATTCCAAGACATTTAATGTTAAACCACACCAGTATAGCTTTAACAGTATGTTTAGGATCATTATCCTGCTGGGAGGTAAAACTGTCCCAGTCTCAAATCCTGAGCAGACTGAAACTGGTGTAGAAATTTCTGGTTCTTTCTAGGCCTTTCAGACTAGGTGTATATATTCTAATATATTTATATGTGACAGATTATGTGACACTGAATGTGACACTGAGTGGAAATTAATCAACTAATTATGGGACTTCTGAAGTTAATTGGTTGGACCACATCTTATTCAGAGATTTCTGTTTGTTTGTCTTAATTATAGCTTGCTTTAGAACAAAAATATTTAGCATAAGCTTGTTCTGTAAATCCAGTTGTATACACCCTCTAAAAATCTGTATTAATTCCAGGTTGTAATACAGAAAAACAGGACAAGCACCAAGGGGGTGAATACGTTTGCAACCCAATGTACTCTATGTATAGGATAATGAAGGAATAAAGAGTAAAGTAAATTAAACCAAGACTAGTTCAAGCAGAAATTAGGTTTTGTTTTAATTTCAGTGATTCGTTCATTTGCTGTTTGAAAAAAATATGAGGGAAATCAATGCCTGTTTTTTTCCTTACCTGTGCCTCATTCTCTTTCAGCAGCCTGCGGGTTCTTGCACCTCCTGGGTCATCAGTAAGGTTGAGCATCACCATGCTCTTTCTTTCCCATCCAATAAATGAGCCATCTGTGATACCCTCCACCATGTCCAGGAAGTCCTCATAACCATGTTGGCGAGTACTGACCACTGAGAAAGATGTCCAGTCGAACTCTTCCAGTACCTCAAATATGACCTCCAACTGTAATGCGGTGGAACATGAGAACTGCAGGTAGACTGAGCCACTCTCCTGAGAATGCATGAAAAAAAAACCGTTTAATATTATCTTAAACACAAACTAACATATTCTGTTTTTTGTTAAAAGTTGAATATCTGTCTTAAATGAAAAATGTATTATTTATAAACTGCTGTTGAATCAAATTTAGATATGAGATTGTGTTCTAGTGAGACTAAAAGGAAGAAGAATTTGCTCTCACTTTCTATACTGCACATGTCCTAATGCTCTTTGTGTATTTAGCTAATCACTGATGTATATATTAGATATATTTTGGATGCTAAAAGCAGTTGCATTAATTGTATTCCTATGCATACAAAATACACGACCTCGGGGTTAATACCAAGTATTAGAGCTAATAAAATGCTTTTGCGACCTACTAAAATACACAGAGTGCTGACTGCCATAGCTGCTGTGCTATGCTTTCCTCATCTTTTGTTTTAGCCCAATTCTCTTCCAGTACTCTAGACAATAGACATTCACTCCCTTTTAGATTAATTATCCTGGTATTCCTTATAGTATGACTATAATAAAAAGAAAGAAAGGCAAAATAAACAAAAACTCTTTAATGTAAGGTATCATCTGCTACACAAAAGCCTATGATTCAGGTGACATTAGGTGACCTTGAATGATTCAGCTAGCAAACACCGGCTTCCGTTTCATTTTGGTGCATGGGAATTTGGCCATTCCACCATAAAGGAGATTTATCATGCTGGCACTGAGCTGTACATATAACAGTGACAAACTGCAGTACTTCGCTTGACACTTACTAATGGAAAATGCATACGTCATCATTGGTTGTCCTGAGAATGCAGAATAGCACCTGTTTTATGCCTACTGGTGGCAACCTAGTGTTAAGCTCCTTGTCACCATCCCAATTATCTGCCGTATTTTCTTAATGTTGTTGTTAAAGCCTATGAATGTGATCATTATCCTGCAGATGTTGCAGACTTGGTGTAGCCGTTAAAAACACCATTACAGCAATTTTTTTTGCAAATACAAGTCAAGCAATTATGTGTAAACAAAATGATGGTTTTGGTATCAGAACAATCTTATCCTTGGATTACACACTTAGCAGTAAGAAGTTAATTATCTACTGTAACTGTCTACATACCGTCCTGTATGCTTCCCCTTCTTTTCTTGATTAAACTCCATCCTAAACTATACAGAATTATTCTCACACTATATACAGAGATTTTTAAAAAGGTTAACACTTAATGGCAACATTTTTTCAACATAGTTTGCTTTTCTTTACAGTGTCAATAATTTCCCACCTAACTACATCATCAAAAAGACAAAACAGGAACGATATATATATATATATATATATATATATATATATATATATATATATATATATATATATATATATATATATATATATACACACACATATAGATATATAGATATAGATATATATATTTTTTCTTTTTTCTCTCAAGCTTTTCATGCAAAGTTAATGCTAGTGCACATTTTGATGTGCAGTATATCTACAAAAATCCTGACCTAAATAGTGCCCTGCTACTGAACTCTAAAATAAAAAATTATATATCCAAACAATAGAACTGAGAAATGTTTTTTTTTAACCACTACTCCATATAACTCCATGAAACCACATGTTATATGCAAAGCTGCACATGAGTGCTGGGTCTCAGAAAATTACAATATTATTAATTTTAAAAATAAAGATTTGTGCTTTCATTCTTTCGTCTGTATTTTTTAAAATTATTTTTCATTATTGAACAAAAATAGACTTGAAATATTGTACAAGAAATGATAATAATCAAAAAGGACTCCAGAAATGATCATGGTACATGGGATAGCGTTCCCACTGAACATTTCAAATCATTCTGAAATGTAATAAAATCATTAGATTAAAAGTTTATCAACTGAAGAATCCATCATTGGGAAAAAGCTTGCCAAAAAATTCCAAAGGACATATTAAAGTCTGCAATAACACTATACACCACAAACATGGCCACACCAGTCTCCACAACACCCAGCACATCTGCAATACAACGTTTATAGTTACCTTCCTACCAATCATACACACATACACACACACACACACACACACCTGATTACTATCACATGGTAATCACAGCCACAGCTTAGCCCTTTCCTAGTGTCTGTTTATCTTGTTTTTTAGTTTGCTTAGTTCCCTGACAATAAGTGTTTTTGCCTAGCCCTAGTTATTGCTATGTGCTGATCACATGAGCATTGCATGTTTTTTAACCTTGCCTTTGCCTCATATTTTGGAACTGTTTGTTATTTTCTTCATTAAAACTGCTTTACCTGCAGCTGTATTCTCTCAGGCTCCCTTTATCTGACGGAACACTTTGCCGCAATATAGACACAGCAGGTGACCCGGGCTGACCCTAAGCCTTCATGACTCACATCCAGCTGGAAGAGCTATGGCTTCACTTGGTGGCTCTGAACACCAAAGTTGAACAACTTTTCCAACCCATAGCAGCCTCCATGGCATTGTAATCTATTGCTTTTGCCTTTGCAATGTATGCCCATCCCAGAGAAATTCTCAGGTGATTGTACACCTTGCAATGGTTTCATAAAACAATGTTCCCTGTAATTTGCCACCCATGATGGGATGTCGGAGCCAAAAATTCTTTCCACTTTGGTCACTCCCCATTGGACTCTAATGCTGTGCACCATCCTAGCAATGGGTTTCTGGAATGAAACAGCTCTAAAAGCTGCATTTTTGCAAGGACTGAATCTAATAGTGTTCACTGAACTTGCTATAATCCTCATGGTACAATCCTGGCTTGACCTCACTATTTGCCACAAACACCTGTTGCACAACCATGGATGCATGCCCATCCCACACAGCTGTGATGCACATGCAGCTAGGGCTTAGTGAAAGAATGGGAGTGAGGGCACAGAGAGTTGCTGTTAATTTTGTGGGCAAGCAGATCATCACCTTGGGCTGTACTAAGTCCAGCGCAACTCACAGATGGTGAGTCAGACCCAGTCACTCTCACAACATTTATTCGCATTAACTATTATAATACAGCTCTGTCTGACTCCAGGGAATCTTCATTGACAAAGAAGCCATAAACTGTCTCACCATCTCTACAAACCCACTTCCTTTGCCGCTCTTTATCCTAGCTATCAACATCGGTGCGGTAACATGCTACACTCCACCATGAGCACACAGAAGTGCTGGTCAAAATCTCTGCAAATACCATGTGATTCTGGATATCTTGTGGATTAAGCAACAAACAGCTCTCCTGGAGTGACTGACAGCTTACTCTCTGGTCCCAGGACTGCTTAGACCACTATATCCATAAGCCTGAATTTATACTAGCATACGCATCTATCAAAAGTCCTAGGACACACACATAGTGCCGTACCCCAGCTGGGTACTGATCCCTCTGGGAGGTTTTCCTACACTGACCTTACAACTGTGCTATTTAGTTACACCAACACCACACAAGCACCTGTCCTCCAACAAAACACTTTGGCCCCAGCCACTTTAAAACCCAATTCATCTCCGGGGCCCACACCTCAGTAGACACCCAGGCATCCAGCACACATACCATCTGTTACAAATAAGGTATTGGTGGCCCAGTATGTTCACTGGCATCTGCTGTACTGTAAACTCATGTGCCATCTGAAAAGTCCCCAGAACCCTGCCTGCAGACAGGCCGGTGCCACTTCACACTCCCCGATGCCTGTGGTCCCACATCTTTATAGATTTACTCACCAATTTCCAGACTTTTCTGGTAACATAATCATTCATGCAATTGTAGACTGTTTTTGTAAGTCACCATCCATTCAGTATACTCAAGCAAGTATCCCAAACCCACAAGTGTCGCAACAAATCACCACAGGGGTCACACTCCCCAAAATCAGTCAGCTAACAGAATATGGATTTGACCAAATATCTATTATTGGCCCTTTCAGAGTCTGCTAACAAGTCAACAAACTGGGGCATGGCCCTCTAGTTCCACATATGTCAAACTAATAGTATCAGGTCCCCTCCCTTCTCACCAGCAAACATGCAAATTTACAAAAAACTAATGTAACAGCAATAACTAATGCAATAAGTGATGTAAACTAAAACTAGATTTTATATATATTCAACACGTTTACATCTATTCTGTATATGAAGATAAAATGGCAGGTGCTTTATCTGTTGTCTTTTTTAAACAAAATAAATATTTAATTTGAAACAGTTTCTTCTCTTGAATATGTTACTTTAAAACACTGCTACTCAAGTTTGTTCATTGTCTAGTTCACTGCTCCGGGTGTGTGTTCACGGTGTGTGTGTTCACTGCTGTGTGTGTGCACTTTGGATGGGTCAAATGCAGAGAACGAATTCTGAGTATGGGTCTCTGTACTTAGCCGTATGTCACGTCACTTTCACTTTCACTTTCAATACAAGCCCCACTCATACCAGAACTGCCTAAAATAAAAGCCACTGGACTTTAAGCACATTAGAATTACCCCCACTGCTGAACCCCCACTGCTGAACTGGAACTTGGACCTCCTGACTTGGCTACACCTAGCACAGGGGCCTCTCAAGACTGTGTACTCAGTCTGCTCAGGACAGAACGACCACTGTCGACTGAACATCGATGGATCCTCTGAGTAGATTTGTCAAGAGCACCAAATTCTGTTTGCCTTCACTTGGTGAAGAACCTCACCTGGTCAATCAACACCAGTTCCATTACCAAGAAACCCAGCAGAGTCTGTACTTTTTACCAAGGGACCTGTGTTTTATGTAGCTGTGTTTTATGTAGGTTTTAAGAAAACATTGTTTCTTTGTTTGCATCGGCTATATTGTATGTGTTCACACGGATCAGTAAAGTGAATGTGTCTGAAGATGCCATGGGAAACGTTTTGCTGCAGTGTGAACATCCTTGGAGGGCCACACAGACCTCCACATACAGTAGGTCTCCACCAAGGCACTGGGACAAAATCTTCAGAGCCATTATCTCGACCTTTTGATGGTGCAGTGGGTCCTGCGTTCCTCCTGGTGCACAACCATGTGGCCAGAGTGTGAAGGCAGTTTTTGTATGATGAAGGCATTGATGCCAATTACTGGTCCTCACGTTCCCTCTAGAAGGTTCCATTTGAGAACCACCAGATGTCATGTACTGGTACATCTGAAGCTACATCAATTAGCACCACAGACTGTCCAACAGCTCAATGATGCCTTGATCCGGGTCTCAAAGGAGATTCCCTCAGGATACTATCCATCTAATCAGGTGCATTCCCAAGCATTGTCATGAGTGCATACAGGCATGTGGAATCCATACACACTACTGACTACACTGAGTTGGAATGAAAGTCATGCAATTTGGATCTAGTATTTTCAGTTTTTTTCCGTGATTTTCGGTGTGATTTTGAATATTTATTTAACACATCTACATTTGGTGTTCTACATTATAAGCCCTTTCTGCATGTAAATATACTCAACGGTGCAGGTTATGGTCAATAATTGCACTTTGGATCAACATATCTGTGTTGCAGCTGAAAAAATAAACCCCTTTAATTACAAAATAGCATGGGCATATTAACAAATACTTCAGCTAAAATGTGTGTATTGTGACCATAGTTTTGTTTATTTCTTAAGCACCATCTGGAATACATTACCAAGAAACATTGGTCACACTCCTTTTATTACTAATTTTAAAAAAAAACATATTTTCACTTTAGCTTTTAGAGGACATTTATTTTTTTATTTCTACCTTTTCTAATGCATTACTACATTTCGTTTAGTTTTTGTTGGTTTTTCTTTTCCATTTTGCATTTCTCTTATTTTATTGTTTATTATATTTTGACAACATTTTTTCTTTTCTGTTTTGTACTGCACAATATAAAGCACTTGAACTGTATTTTAAATGCCTTACTGACATTTTATGAGAATAAAATTATTATTATTATTATTATTATTATTATTATTGTTATTATTATTATTATTATTATTATTATTAATATCTCTCTCTCTCTCTCTCTCTCTCTCTCTCTCTCTCTCTCTCTCTGTCTCTCTCTCTCTCTCTTGTGGCTGCTCCCTGTCACCACAGTGGATAACCTGGTCAGTATATTACATTTTGGTGCCTGTTTTATGCTCAATGTACTTCCTGACACAACCCTCCTATGTTTATCTGGACCACCTGGAGGCTACTACTACTACTACTATTATTATTATTATTATTATTATTATTATTATTATTATTATTATTACTACTATTATTATTTTTGTTACATTTTAGGTAGCTTTTATTTAGCCTACAGGTGGTCCAGTGGCAGGACCTGCACGCTCATTTCAGCAGCCCGGGTTCGATTCCCAGGCAGGGCGTTAACCCAGCGACTGCAGAGTTAACTCTCAATGCCAGTCCCGAGTGCAGATAAAAATGGGAGGGTTTTGTCCAAAATGGGAGGGTTTCGTCCAAACCTGTGCCAAATCAAATATGCAAACCATGTGATCTGCTGTGGCAAACATAAAAAGGGAGCAGCCAAAGGAAAAGAAAACAGGTAGATTACATTAAATTAATCCAGAGTCTATATTCTCAAAGATATTTCATTTGAAGGTGAAATCAACAGCATCACACATTTGAAATTATGTCTTACCATGGTCAGAAAATACAGAATATTTTTTAACTGTCTTTTAACATGCTGTCAATTCTGTTTGCCTCATGTTTTCTCAAGGCCCTGCTCAAGCTAAGCCTTGTGCATGAACATTTATCTCACTCTTGTTCTCCTTCCTCTGTATTCACCTATACCTCTGTCTTCTCTTATTAAAGTCTTTTTTGTAATAAAATACAAATATGAGCTCTTTAATTTTTGTACCTTGCTTCTGTTAAGTGCGTTTCTTTGTCTAGACTAATTTCTGGAGCTTCTTTGCCTGTATGTTTGCCTCAGAAGGCTTTGTTCTGCTGTTATTACTGCTGTACTGTTTTTCAGACAGTTATAGCGCATTAAGAGCGACTGCAGTTGTAAAGGAAGAAAAGCACTCACATTTAAGCTCCAGGCTCGCCAGTATAATCCTGACAGTGCAGTGTTTTTAAAAGTTTTCCCTGTGGATTTCCCCTAGATTTCTGGATTATCTACAATGAATTGCCTCTAGGTATAAAAGGTCTGCTGTCCAATGTTCCCAATGATAATCCACCTACTCCTGAATCTCTGTGGCCCTGATCTGGATAAAGTAGCTGGAGATAAAAGAATAAATCGATTAATCAATGAAGCAACGATTCAACCATTCTATGGATAAAAAACATACAAAAAAGTACAGCTCTTAGATACAATAGACAAGTGAAACACTAGCAAATACATGAATCATGTTTTAAGTGCACCAGCCTACACTCCTTATCTGACATAAGGAATTATAGAGTCTGACAGAAAATCTATGGTAATAGAAACCCGAACACCTCGAGTTCTTTTCTCCTATGTCATACGGCTGATAAACCATGACAGAACATGTCCCAATCATCACAGCCTTGGAAGGATTTATTCTGCTTATACTTACTGAGTGTTTCTATACTGTGCTGTGGAAAGTTTCAGCACATTTTAAGACAGACTGCAAAAAAAATCTATTCTAAGGTTACTAAAGCCCTCAGAGAAATGTTAAATGTACCCAAAGTCAGTCAACAGAAAAGATACAGTACTATGATAGCTTACTACAGCCCGGATCTGGATGAACTTATGAATAAATGAATCTCTAATAAGTGGTTTATATTTATACTTATGTATATTTATGCTTATCGCGATAGGAAAAGTGTGGTCTGTCCTAAGCATTAAAAATGCTGCAAGTTGTTTGAATGTTTAATGATCATATTTATGTAATATTTCTATTTCATGTAATATGATGAGAAAAACAAGTTTAAAAGATGACAATATGTTTTAAAAATCAAATTCTAAGGCAATGCCCTGATGAATGCCATTTATATAATAAGTGCGATATGGTGACAAACAGAGTTTCTGCCCCATAACGTCACCTTATTCCCTTGGGTTCTGGTATTAAGCAGGTTTAATGCGGTAAGTTCATAGCCACAAAAGTATTTAACTGCTTCGTGTAATTAATTATTGTCCTAATTAAACCTATTAAACAACTCTTCTATGCTTCATTTGGCAGAGTCGGAGTGAACCTCTAGGGAGATGCCCTGCTCAAGCTTGAGTAACCTCTACATCTGCCAATTCACAACAGAGTGCTTTAAAGCCTAGATTGTGGTTAATGGTTAGTGTATGAGAGAAAAGTATTGATTAAGAACTAAAGATAAAAAAGCAAGATCAAGAGAACCTTATTTGCATCTCAGTGAACATCTCTGAAATCCTAAATATATGAAGTAGGAAATATGAAAATGCATCTGTAGTGAAGAACTAATCTGGCACCAGGACCCGTGATGAATTATAGCGGATTTACTCACGAGTGCTTCCAAATGAAGTACAGTCTAAAACATATTTTGAGATGCAGTATATCTGACAGATCACAATGTACTGGCAATGTACAGTTATGATTGGATTTAAACAGTGCACAAATGTGCCTTTAAATGTTTCATCGTATTCTACCATAAAAACAAAAAAAGGCATTAAAACACCTACACAGAAAGAATTGAGCACTGGAGCATTGCACACTGTAAGTGGACGGTGGATAAGTTAATAGATTATGCTGTATATGTAGGTTATGTTTGATTTATTGTTCCATTTAAGGAGCCCTTTTATTTTGGAGAACGTTCCTTAAGAGGTAGCTTTCATCTAAACCTATGTGATGTTAAAATGATGGCCTAGACAAATGCAAAAACGGTCCCTAACTCTTTCCTGGCAAGTTCAGTTCCCTTTGTTTAAAATTTATTATAAATTTTTTTTTATAAATTTGTAATAAATACATGTTAATTCATTCATTGCCCATGTATCATAGAGTTTCTTTCTATGGTTTACACATTTATAACATTATAAGTTTCATCATAGTCAGTAGCTTGTGCTTTTTAACATATTAGGCAATAGAATTAGCAGTTACAGTGGAATACGCGTAAAGGAGAAGCTACTGTATGCAGAGCATCAGTAAAACACAACTAGTAAAAATCCAGTTGAATACAAGTCACTGAAAAGCATTGACTCCCTTAACACGGGTTTATTTTCCAGACATGCCAGTGCAATTGAATTCCATACACACACAAAGAAGCCAAGGATGAAAGATTAATAAATTTAGTGCCATTTGTATTTTCTACACGACCTTCTCTTGCATACTTTGGTGTGAAATCCGTCCTTCTCTATAATTTTCCTGTCATATCTACTGATGAAATAATATTGTATTTGTTGGTCCTATTTGTGGGATCGACTCTGTGCACTATTTATATGTGTTCGCTGCACCCAAAAAATTTACCGTCAAGAAATGTACAACAGTACAACAGTTTATGGAATTGTCAGGAGGATTGTATCAAAGCTAATTGACTGAATGCATGCTGTGGTATGGTCGCATGTGCTATCCCTTAGGCAAGCCTGTCCATAAGAAGCCTGCTCTACTCCTCTGCTGACATTGTTTTATCCTTTAGTGTCTTGCTGAGGAGATTTTAGTTAGGTTTAGAATTGAATCTTTTACCTAAGGACAAAGGTGCATCCCCAAAAGTCTCAGCTTTTGCACATTCTTAATGTATTTATCCTGTTACATACACAGAACAATTCTACTATACTAGAAGACATGAGAAAATAGAAACCTTATGAGAATGGTGCAAGCAAAAAAAAATGGAATTCACTCCAGAGAAATTTTGTCTGATAATGTAGTTTAGAGCAACATAACAAAGGAACGTTGGCACTGGTTCATATTCATATTTAAAACAAATCAAGCACTGAAAATTGTTTTCAAAGAAAGAAGATTCCAAATTGTGTGCAGCAGGTACAGCTTCTTAAAAGACTCCACGGAATCAAATCAGCCTCAACACCAGTATGAAGTGTATCGTTTTATGATGAATCATGAAGAATCTCTGGTCTGATGTGCTATGTGTTGTTTATCATAAACAATTGTACACTAAGATCTTACCTGTGGCTCTCTGCCCAGCCCAGCTCCACCTCCTACAGCCATGATTGGCACACCGGTTTGTGCTGAGACAAACTCCAGCACCGGTGCCAGCGGGGCACGTTCCGGGGGTGGTGGCTTCTCCTGCTCGAACACAAGGCCCTGCAGTGGTGTGCTGCCCAGCAGCTCGCACAGCTGCAGCAGAAGGCTCCCTGGGCTGCTCTCGTTTACTGCCAACCAGATGACATTGGCTGGGCCCCATGGTGTCATCACACTCTCACCCACCTGCCCCGACCAGCCTGTGCCCACTCCTGTTCCTGCTGCTGTGCCTGCACCTGCCGCCAAGGTGCCCCCTACCCCTACACTCGTCTCCGGGAGGTGGGAGGAGCCCGAGTGGACAACGGCAATGTTGACTCCGCCCGAAGCCCCGCCCGAGTCCCTCTCTCGCTCCCGGGGGCGGAGCAGTAGCGGAGGGGACGACCAGGCCGGCCCGCTGCACGCCAGCACAGCCAATAGGAGTGATATTGCAGGCTGCACCACCATGATGTGGTCTGATAGATGGTGAAGACTAGTTCACGTAGACAACCTTGAAAAACAGACCAAGCAGAAGAAATTGAGCTTTATTTATCCAGCTGAGGAAATTTGTTACTAGGCTTATTGACCAATGTCAATATATATACTGTATATGTGTAGTTGACAATTACATAAATGACAATATGAAAGAAATCGGGAAATAATTCTGCTAAATTAATTAAAATTTCTGTAAGCGATATCCATAGATATATGCAGTTTTCCTGTAGTCTGTCTGGAGAAAGTAAAAACTAACAACTCACTAATCTCACTGGATTAATGCACCTAATAAAGGTGTATTGTTACACAGTGATATGTTGTACAGTACACACACACACACACACACATATATGAATGTATGTGAATAGTGAACACTTCACTCCGGAATCACACTAGTGTGTAATGAACGTGTTTACAACCTTCCATATATGCAGAATTGCTTAGAAAATTGGGCAATAATAGGGTATCAAATTCTATCCATTTTATTGTTTAATTGTACTTTTAATTGCATTAAACATTTTTATAGTTTGGTCAGCAGCAGATCACTTCCTATGATGTACAGTGTAGAAGAGCGCTGAAGAATTGTGCAAACAATGGATGAAATCAGTATCTGAATAAAGTGGTCAATGAATGAACAATGCTTCTAGCCACTTGCCACTGGCTTTGTGTGTGTGTGTGTGTGTGTGTGTGTGTGTGTGTGTGTGTGTGTGTGTGTGTGTGTGTGTGTGTGTGTGTGTGTGAAATGACTGCAGGCATCGAGACATGAGTGATGAGTTATGACAGAGTGAGAGTGAAGGAGATGCAATCAAAACACATTACGATTATAAGATTAGCGAGACAACTCTCTGTATATCTGTATACTGAACATGTATTCAATTCCACTCTTGTCATAGCTGGTTAATGTACAATGTGAAATAGTATTTAGATTTATATACTTTGACAAATGTTGAAAATCAGAACGGCTATGGAGGTGTTTTATATATATATATATATATATATATATATATATATATATATATATATATATATATATATATAGATAGCAAATTTATTGGGATTTACCTTAAACCACAACTGTCAACCCATCTACATCTCAAGCTACAGTATATCGCAACTCCCATACATTCATGGTCTCCTGGTTTACCCCATCAAGACAAATAATGCTGAATTAAATCATCTGTCTATGGTACAGTATATTATATCCTGAACATGGCAATTAAATCAACACATAAGTAAAAAAAATGCACAGCCTAGTGACACAACGTGTAGCATTAGAGCTCTAGGTTCTCCGGTATGTTCCAGTCTGTTCATCGTTGTACACGTCCCCCTGTGGATTTCCTCCCAAAAACAAAAGTGTTTGCATGATCCCTCGCAATAGGTCTTCTGTTGTACCATTTAGTGCATATTCCTGCCTCGTGCTCAGTGATAAGCTTGTGATCAGGATAAAGTGAAGCAATGAATCCATCATTCAATCAATTGATCATTAAAATGCACACAGCAACAACAAGTACAGAAAGACCAGCAACAACATTAATCATTTTCTAGTCCACTCTGTGCACCATCCAGCCAGATAAATGGGGCTTGATCTATGGTGAAATAAATCCAAACACCTTGAGTTCTTCTCTCTTATGCCTTAAGGCTGATAAACCATTACAGCAAATGTCCCAATCATCACAGCAAGAAAGAAATGTCCTCACATCTGCTAACGCATTCACAAGTACGCTAAGAGGTAAGCAGTTGTTTGGGAACAGGAGCTGGATAAAAAAGACCAATCATGTGCTGAATCATACATATGCACCCTCAGAGATGTGAGGTATTCATAAACCAGACTGAAAAACAATTACCTCCTTTTTTAAACTAATTAATATCAGACCATTTCAGTGTCATAACAGAGAGACAGAGAGGGAGAGAGAGGGAGAGAGAGAGAGAAAGTGCGAGAGAGAGAGATAGAGACAGAGACAGAGAGAGAGAGAGACAGCGAGAGAAAGACACAGAGAGAGAGAGAGAGAGAGAGAGAGAGAGAGAGAGAGAGAGAGAGAGAGAGAGAGAGAGAGATGTGGGGATGTGGTAGCCTAGTGGTTAAGGTTGCGAGTTCGATTCCTACGTCCACCAAGCTGCCACTGCTGGGCCCCTGAGCAAGGCCGTTAACCCTCAATTGCTCAGTTGTATAAAAATAAGATAATATGTCAGTTGATCTGGATAAGGCCATCTGCTAGATGCTGTAAATGTAAATGAGACATCGCAAGACAGAGAGAGAGAAAAGCAAAGACAGGGTATAAAAAAATCAGCTACATGTTTCAGGAAATTCTGCTTTACTTGTAAGCCAAATGACACAGATCACAGTGAGGACTCTCGCCTGTAAGTTCATGAAGAGTTTAATGTCCTAATGCCCAAGATAACAGAGAATAGACTCACAGTGCAGTTATTGACAGAGACGATGCCATTCCTTCATTTTGTTGAGTAACTCAGAGATCACTTTCACTTTTCCCTTAAAGCTACACTTCTATACTGTACATAGTTGCATAACATAAGTTAAGCTATAGGCCCAAAAGTATGTGGACACCTGACCACCACACCCATGTGTGCTTGTTGAACATTCGATTCCCGATTCAATCTCCATTAGTTCTTAAAATAACCTCCACTAGATTAGGAAGCGTATCTGTTTACATTCGTTCAGCCACAAGTTTAATAATGAGTTCAATATGAAACCTATTTCTAGACATTTTTACTCATTTCTAGCTAATTAACTAATTTTATTTACATATTTTTCTTATCCTGTCAGACACATTTGATTCTTCCTAGAAATAATAAATGCTTAATGATAAATAAATAAATGCATAAATATCTTCAATTATCTTCAAGTATTTTTTTTTCAAGCTTGATAAAATGAAACCATGAAGTGAAACAAGAAATGTATTTAAAATAAAAACACCTACAAGGATATTCATCTAATATTTGTTTTTTTTGTGCCCACTCCTCAGAGTACCTCAGAGCAACAGACTATAACGATGTAGACTATGTCGCTTGTTTATTTTCTCATTGCAGGGTTGCTGCAAATCATCAAAGTGCACAATTGTTAACTCCTTTCCTCTGAATAGACTGAGAATATACATGTATTTTCTTATTCCTGAACATTTTGAGCTATTTTCAAGTCTTTCTGTACAGATTTTATGTTGTAATTGGGTTGGAAATTGGGTTAATCTGGTAACCTTTCCACAGGTTTTCACAAGTAACTACTTACACGGAAAAATCCTACTAAACATATTTTTTTTTATTCAACAGGATGCCAAGTATTAAAAGATAACCTCTTCCTATTTGGATCTGTATTAAATTTAATTTTGGATGCATTATCAGCTGCCTAATATAAATAACACATTCATTTTTAGTTGAACCCCTAATCTACATATGTAATGCCACATTAATAGACATGCCTTTGCTTCTGCTCATACATGCAATTTTCCAATCATATTTTTACAATTACAAAAACTGTCCAGGATTTTTAAATCTGTGCCCACTCTTGCCTCTGTCATGACGTGGGACAGAAACGGACCCAGACGCAGGATAGCAAAACAAAACAGGGTTTAATAACAAAAAACACGAAACACGACACGGACTAGAGACAGGACAAAGACAACAGTAGATTCCGCGCTGCCATCGGCAACACTGCTCACATTTATACACAAGACAATAATAACATAATGAGGAGCAGGTGTGGTGACAGGGAGGAGCAGACGAAGGCTGGGCAGACACGTGACGAGGAACAATAACAGACACATGCACATGGCCAAAGTCCGGGCTGAATCATGACAGCCTCAGATTCCTGTTTATGGCCCACAGAAGTGTTACCCGGTGCTGCCATCTGTTGCCGGGGAATGTGGTAGCCTAGTGGTTATGGTACCACCAGACCAATTGGAAGGTTATGAGCTCAAATCCAAGTTCCACCAATCCTCCACTGCTGGGGCCCTGAGCAAGGCTCTGAACATTCAATTGCTCAATTGAATAAAATTATATAAGATATGTAAGTTGCTGTGCATAAGGGTATCAAAATATGTAGCCTAACCATTATGGCTTGTATTGTATATATTATATATATATTATCTTCAGTTATCTTCAATCTTATTATCTCCTCAATTATATATATACACACACATTCACCATTGACTTTATTAGAAACAACAGACATATCATGCAGTCATCTTATCAGCCAGCATAAAAAATCTTTCAGGTGTGGATGAACTACAAGAGAAGAAGACCACATCAGGTTCTTCTCCTGTCAGCTAAGAACAGGAACCTCAGGCAATCATGAGGAATCAGACTGACAGGAAAAAGTCAATCAGCCCAGACCAGTCTGGATCTTCTCCTCTGATCTCTGTCTTTAAAAAGGTGTTTCCGCCTGAACATCATCGGGATGTTATTCACATTTTGCCCCATTCTGTATAAAGACTGGAGACTTGTGTGTTTTTTTCTGGATATAAGCAATTCATATAAAAAACAGCCCATCTGGTAACAGCATCAAAGTCATTGAGATCATTGATGAGTCATTGATGTGAACATGAACTGAAGCTCTTGTATGGTATCTACATTATTTTTGCATTGCATTGTAGGTGCACACATGCTCAGGTGTACCTATTAAACTGAACACACACACACACACACACACACACACACACAAATACAAAAGACATAACATTAAATCTACTGACAGGTGAATGGAGCATCGGGGTGCTACCAATGTTGGGCCCTTGAGCAAGGCCCTTAACCCTCTCTGCTGCAGTGGTGCTGTATCATAGCTTCCAAAGTTGGTATATCCGAAAAAATATACGTGACAAAAATAAAGTCTTCTATCGATCTAATAATAACAATAAAAGTAAAAATAAACAAAAGCATAAAATAAAAGAGGTTAAAAGATGAAGAAGGAACAGTAAAAGATTAAAGCTTTTGGGGGGAAAAGAGTGAATCAGTTCAGCCAGACCCGAGTTGAGTGACAATGAGATCGAAAGCTTTAGGCCAGTAACAGAAAAGGCCCAATCTTCTTTTCCCTTAAGCCAGGACTGGGAAAGTGACAGGAGAGACTGATTAGCTGACCTGAGGTCCCTGTGAGTAGAATGGTGGTAAAGAAGGTCAGAATGGCGAATTATATATCGTTAGCACATTTTCTGTAGCTAAAGTTATAGCCCTCTATTTTGCTACTTGGTGGAATGGCACTTTTTTTTAATCTTTCAATACAATTAAGGTCCACAGAATTTTTATCATGGCCTGGGCTAGTCCCATTCTGCAGGGCACATGTTTGACACCCCTGTTGTAATATCAGTATTAGCAATGCAGATTTAAGTCCTTCAGTTTGAGGGTGTTAACGTCATCCTTTTGGCTGGCATCTGGGCTCCATGAACACCTGAAGCTGTACCAGAATGTTGATCAATACTAGTTTTAATTGCAAACAGACCACCATCATTTGAAGAGTCTTCAATTCTATGCTCCTAGAAGGAATAGCTGTATTTAAAAACACTAGAAGATGACACTTACGTAAAGAGATTTCACATTATTATATTAATGTGTTTATAATAAAGACAGGAACTTCCTGTCATGATGCCTTGGAAAATTTTTTGCATTTGTTTAAGTTCTCACGTGTGTTTGCAACGCCAGATCCTTATCCTGTTCCTGCCCCATATCTTTCTCCGATCTGTAATCAGATCCTATCTTTGAACAGGGTTCACTTGAAACACTGCACTCTCCCATAGAGTATATTCCAGTGTGTGTATACTGTATACTGGTAACATATATGGTGTGATGTAAATACTGGTTAGTACTGGAGAACCTAACTTTCTTAAACGGGAGACAGTAAAGCCCTCATTCATGAAGACACCGTAAGCAGTGTGCTATTGCAACCATCCAGACACAGTTATGACATCCAGACATGGTCTTCTCAGCCATGTAGTAAGTTTCTGTCTTTTGTTTTAAATTTTACATTTTCATGAAAGTAACACTAAGCCATAACTAAGTAGTAGCCAATCCATATGTTTGTAGCAGATTATGGACAAGAGCTGACAAATGGGGCACCAGGGACAAGCAGATTTCCCATGTGTGGTATTAGTTGTGTTATTTATTCCCAGTTTTAACATGAAGATTCATTAGACCGCTGATTCGTTAGCGGTCATCAGTCCAGCAAGCCAAAAACACAAGGTTTGGTTTGTTATGCAGTAACTAAAGAACAAGCTGCGAGTTCCAGATCACGCTTGTTGCCCTACATACGATCAAAGGATGTGATCTGCCTGGTAGCAGAGCAGCTTTTACGAGCAAATGAATTAGCTTGCACAGATGACCGTCAGTCTTCTAAACAGGGGCAATGGCTTGATTTCAGCATAAGAATAATAGTAAGAATATTTGTTTGATTTTAAGTTGAATCTGTTTAGTTCTTATATAATGATCTAAATAATGAACACATTTTTTATTTATATTTGTTCCACTTTTATAAAAACACTTATAGATAGCTAGGTGTAGATAGCTAACCATGTGGCAGTGGCTCAGCTGAAAAAAATCATCTAGATGCAGGTCAAGAGCTTCACATCAAACGTGAGAATGAAGAAAATGCGTGATTCAAGTCACTTTAACCATGGCATGAACGTTGAGCTGGTTTGAGTGATTTCAGAAACTGCAAGGATCTAGAAATTTTACTCACTACAGTCTCTAGAATGTCATGCTACTGCTAGCCATTCAAGTATATTTCAATTAGCTATGTAACTAATTTTTTAATGAAATATTCTGCAGAATAATTGTTTGAACATTCTATAATTCAACTGTTTATATACAACGTCGGACGTTACTGCAGGGTTTTTGATTGGATTCTTGATTTATGTCACGATTAGAATTAAAATAATGAAATAAAATAACTTGAATGCCGTGGAGAGAAAAAAAGAAGAATTTATGAGCAGCACAATCTAGATGCTGACTGGCAGTCTGTGGAAATTCAGAGAGAAACAGCAACAGTGTTGATCTTTCAATTAATATTTTCCCCATAAATTCTAAAATGAGTTTGATTTTATTTTAATGGAAATGTTTGCAGCTCTTTTGCAGTAACATTTAAAACTCAGTATTTGCTGAATCTGGAGTGCATTTGGCTCTTCATATTTCCTACAGAAGTTCTGTTTGTCATCAGATTCCTGCCAGCATGCACCATTTTAAAAGAAGATTAGTTGTTTTAAACTATAAAACCTTTGATCATTATGACAAGTCTGTTTTCCAACACACAATACTGTTTTCCTCAGATCATATGAAGAACCCAGAGTGAACAAATCAACATTTACTACAACAATCTCTGGCATGCTACAGTGCAGAATTTTTGAGGGGATGTTTCTGAGGGACGGTGTAGGTTTTGCAGAGAAAGGCTGAGCCAGGGAAGAATGAAAGGGCTGAACAGATGGTCACTTGTTTAGATTACAAGTCCACAGTGGGCTGTTGTTCCTCAGAGATGACCACTTATACAGAATGACTCTATAAACACACACACCCCTAACTATTAGCCCTATTTCCACTCTTTCAATCTTAAGTGCTGTTGATTCAAGCCTCGGTATCATCCACCAGCAGATGAATTATGGTGCATTCAAGCACCTGCTCATCATCATTCCAATTCTGTCGCCTTCATACCTCATTATGAACTTGTATGTTGTTAAACACTGACTGAAGCAAATTCTGTGATACGTATGAAGCCTATACTTTGTCACATACAGTATACATTACAGCAAAATTCTTTCTTCTCATATCCCAACTTGAGAGTGGTTGAGGGCCTTGCTCAAGGGCCCCACAGAGGCAACTTGGCTTCAACTGCGCAGGGGCTTGAACCTCAAGCCTCCAATCAACAACCCAGAGCCATAACTACTTGAGCCACCACTACCCTTATTGCATGTGTCCAAATTTGACATGAATTCCCCCCAAAAAATTAATTTCCTCACTCTAATCATTTACAGCATTTATGTAGCAGACACCCTTATCCAGAGCAACTTACAATTTTATCCCATTTTTTTATACAACTGCGAGGTATGGGCCTTGCTTAGGGGCCCAGCAGGGGCAGTTTGATGGATGCAGGAATTCGAACTCACAACCTTCTGATTGGTAGCCCAACACCATAATCACTAGGCTACCACAAAAACTTGCAGCCAAAACTAAAGTTTATGGCAGACAGTAAAACTGAAGCACCGCACCAGATTAAAGCACTCAGCATTGCAAGAGCTGAGTAGTTTTCATAGCAATTTCTCCTCTGTTCATTTTTCTCCCATGATAAAGAAGTTTGATTTTCTTTCAAATTATAGCATATGCCGTTTAACTCATGTGCACTTGAATGATTTTAGAGATGCCTGTACATTTTAATACCGGTGTTATGAACACCAGAATATACAGTGAGGGGAATTCTGCCAAATGCTGTAAATGTAAATGTAAATGTAAATGTAATTAATTATTCACACTTTTGCTTTATTATATATCCACACCGTAATGTCTATTGACTTTGCTCATAAATAAAGATTAAAAGAACTTAAAGCTATTCAGACACTACTGTATATCAAAAATACAATGCAAAAGGAAGAAGTCCTGGTTGTAAATGGAGCAGGAAATGAACTGAACTGTACCAAACTCATGTACATCCATGTCTACAGCACCATCCATATTAAAGGGTTTATATGCTGTTTTTGTACATGCTGTCTTCACATTCACTCAGTTGCTGCTTTCAACACCACATTTCAATATGGCATCCAACTGCTGCTATATTTTAAGTGTATATATGTTTACAGGAACCCTTTTTGTAATATACAGTACACACACTGGTCAGCACGATTGTGTGTATCTGACCTTTAGTATTTTGTCTCACGTTATCTGGCTAGGACTAACTTACTTTAGGTCCTTAGATCTGAGTTGTTTTTCTGTAGCATCATGGGCCTGGAGAAACACTGTTTTTCCATCAGATATTTATAGCTGAATGACAATAAAAAGCTTTTTGACTTGACTTGAAATTCAGTCATTATAGAATACTCATCGGTTGGAAAGGTTTCATAAAACAAATAGCAATCATAGTGAAGAAAAAGAAGCTTAAGGACAACAATAATAAACCAAGTGGAAAAAGCTACAGAACCATAGCAAAGACTTTAATCATCTCTGTCTGTACAAAAGGTTCAATAATGTAGAGGTGCAAAGTTCATGGAGTAATTATTCATGGGCTGATGCACCACACAAGATTTCACAACATAGTTTCAGAGGAATGATAAATAAGGTATGAGAGAAAAGCCAGACGTCAGCAAGACAACCTGAAAGACAACAATAAATAAATAACAACAAAACAAACAATAAATAGATAGATAGATAGATAGATAGATAGATAGATAGATAGATAGATAGATAGATAGATAGATAGATAGATAGATAGATAGATAGATAGATAGATAGATAGATAAATAAATAAATAAACGCAAGAACGTGCACCACAATCATCTACGTTCCAACAAAAATATTGCACAGGAAACAATTAACAAAAAAAAATCCTTGTCACTAATTCAGCTTGTCCGGTTTAGAGAAAGAAGGATTGTGTACATGATAGCAAGAAGACCATAGTCACCTCACTCACAGAAAGAACAGACGTGAGAACATTACGAGATGTTGCTGCTTCTCTGCACACAGTAATGGGAAAAGGAAACATGAATGGACAGATGGAACAGGACTTATTAGAGAAGAATTAAATCTCAGTGGCCAAGAAACTGAATCTGGAGGGAACACGAAGATTTCAACAAGACAACCACCCTGAGGATTCAAGATAAATATTTTATTAGGCATTATTTATGAAGCATTCTGTTACTGCAAGTCCATCAAAGATACGCTTGTAACTATGGAAAATTGAAAATGGAGCAAAGTTGAACCACAAAACTGCAAAAAACTAATAACTTCCTAATAAACTAATAACAGCCTTCTCGTTGCTGTAATTGCCCAGAGCAGCTTTGCAACAAAATTCTAATGATTGATAATTTATTCTGTAATAAATTATTAAATAAACTAATTATTTGGTCATTTGTGGTGTCAGAGTATTTTCTTCCCCAAGCAATTCAGTTTTACACATATGTTTGTTCATTCTTATGAAAACACACTGTTTTGTCGTGTGTGTAAATATAAAGTAGTACTGGAAATATATGAAACAATATAAAACAAACAAAAATCAAACAAAACCCGCCATGGAGCTTAAAACTTCGGACAAATGCATCCGCTCCAAGAAGATAATGTGCTCACGGGTTCAAGCGAGTCTTTGGTTTGAAGATTTCTACAGCCACCAATCAAGTACATCTTTTTTTTTTAATTGTAACTTTTTTATTCTTATTTTTTAAAACATTAATCTATAGAAGACTTATTTATTTATTTGTTTGTTTGTTTGTTTATTTGTTTGTTTATTTGTTCAATGTACATTATGTTTTACTTTATTTTTATTTTAGGAGTCGACGTCTTTATTCATTCCGAGTGTTCGGTTTTGAGTTATTGCGCCACAGGGTCATTTCTTTACACATATGCTTTGCATGCGAGTCATTTACTGAGATGCTTGAGGTGTTCAAGATCTGACCAAACCTGAAGAAACACCTAGATACATAAATCACTTCTGGAAATCTACAGAAAGAAAGGAATCTACGAGAAGAGTCTTTGGAACCAACAGATTCATTGTTCGGGACCAGCAGGGAGGTTTCTTACCGATGAAGACGTTTCCAAGCCAAGTCAAAATCACAAATTTGTCATCGTGTGACCTTAACCATGGCCCCATGTGAGCAAGTCTGTGTGTATGTCACGCTTGCACTCTTTCACGCTCAACATGGATCCAAGGCACTAATTATATCCCACTATCCTTTGTTTCTTGCTCATTTTTCTTCATTTCTCTGAGCTAGCTTTGGCACCCAAGGTGTTTAAAGTGTGATGCCTGAGAAGCCATGCCTTGACAAGGTCAGTGCATATTTGACAAATGGGTGAAAAATGGGCTACTAGGTGGACAGTCCCAAGCACAGAGTTAAGCCAGACACATGCTGATCTCAAATATGAAAGTGCTAGGACTAAGAACAATCATGAAAAGAGTCACTTCATCGAAAGGTCAAGGACATGAAGCTCACACTGCGTGTCATATAGAACTTGGGGAAGATAAAGCTATCTCATCTATAGATGCCACCAGTTGGTGGCCGTATGTAGCTCCACCCGTATATAGACTTCCTGAAACGACGATGGACACTTCGAGTAGATTTCAGTGGCTGTCAGCCCTATCACAAAGACAGGCGTCGGGAGTGTGCGCAACCCTGAAGTGGCGGTTCAGCTAATATTTCCTCTCTGCAAAGTGGGAGCTTCAACACACTCAACACTCAGCATCCTCGTGTCGACTGTCCCTCTCGACTAAGAAATGTTTAACACCTACATCACGCAAGTGGCAACAAAGAGCAGATTTCAAGCAAAAAAAAATGTGTTAAGTCATTTGCTTGATATATTTTTTAATGGCATAGAGAGTTATATCCCCAATGAAAATAGAAATAGGAATTAAAAGGGATGAATGAAATACTGCAAGTTTTTTAGTAACTGTGAAACCTATCTGTTAGGCTACTAGGATGTTAGTGAGCTTATTTGACTCGGTGCTCGGGATTACACTTAAGCCTTTATAGAACTGGGGACGTTCTGCTCCTAAAATCTACATCTATATTGACTCGAATTCCTCGCCTCTGCTTGAGCGAATAGAGTAACACAAGAGCCCTTAAGGTTTTTCAAGATTTCCCCTAAGGAGAAATGATGAGCGCAAGTCGATAAGGGCTGAATACTGAAATGAGGCAATGCAGAGGAAGAAATTTTAGGAATGGTGAATCTAAGATATATGCTGCAGGTGCTAAACACGTTTGGGGGACAGAACACGCAACCACCACTACATCGTAAACAGGTTTATGCTACTGTGACTTTACTATCACAGCAATCACAGGTTTAAAAGAATGCATTAAAAGGAGAGGACGAGTCCTCTGGTCAGAATTTCGGCTCGTCAAGACGTCCGTGTAGATAGAACCGAACGTGACTCACAGAAGGATAACATACAGAGGCACAGACGCACTAACAAGAGCGAATGAAGTAAATAATTAGAAATAAGGAGCCTCGACATCAAAATGGACAGAAACCAAAAAGGAAAATGTTCTAAAGACCATTAAGGAAGATGCTTCTCGTCTAAAATAAACAAAGGTGTTTTAACAGCCCTTTCATTTGCTTGATCTATAACCTGAATAAGGTACAGGTCTTTATCAAGTGGTGCTGCTGGAAAAAGACGAGCAGCCAGAGACACCAGGGCCACTTCACCATGCAGATGGAGCTCACACACTCAATCGGGGTATTTTTAGACGATAATCATACAATGTACGATCGGCACAAGCATGAACTATATTTACAAGGAAAAGCACACAGGACAGATGTTCAAGTCGGAGCTAAAGCCATTAACGCTCCATGACGAGGTGACTAACCTAGCAAAGATTTCTGTTATCGTATTTATTTTAGATAGCGTACAGTATGGAATCTGCAGCACTTATCTATCTTATTTAGGGAATCTGCAGCACTTATCTTTAAAAGTCATTATAGAAGACCATTTCAGCTTACAGCATTAAGGGAATGTTAAATTACATCTTTTTTATTCTAGTTTCATGAAAACTGCAGAGGAAATGAACCATTTCATTTCATCAACTTCTGTCTGAATCCCAACATGACAATTCAGGATATTACAGGGGAATGTAGACGCTGATGCAACATCCGACAAATGAGAAACACTCAAAGGGATTCACATACATTTATAAACTTGATTTTTCTAAATGAACTAATTATTTAATTCATTCATTCATTTATCTATTTATATAAATTATTATTATTATTATTATTATTATTATTATTATTATTATTATTATTATTATTATTATTATTATGGCTGATCTGTACAATATGTAACTGTAAACATTTTGTGTAAGCTAAATGTGGCTGAAAAATCTAGATCTTTTCTGCTGTACATTTATATCTATTTAACTTTAAAAATCAGTGTATGTTAGCAGACTTAAAATTGTAATAGACAATAATGTTACTATTTCTCTCTAACATTTATGCCAAATGATCAAGCCTGAGGTGAAGGTGATGAGTAAAAACTCCCTGAGGTGATATGAGGAAGAAACCTTGAGAGGAAACAGACTCAGAAGTGAACCTCGTCCTCATTTGGGTGACACTGGACAGGAAATAATGTCAATGTAAATAATGTCCTTTGGCATTAACACACGTAGTTTCATTAAATATTGCATTAAATTTACGCCAGTTAAAGCTTCGATCACATTTTCAGTGTGATGTAACAGTAACAGTGAGTGTTTCTAATTCTGGAGGTAACTTTACCTCAAGTACCATGTAAACATCCATAACAGATGTTTATATGGTGGACAAGCCAACCTCACTACATGCCATCCCATTTCACCCCTATTTAACAATACAGCAGGTCAAATGGTTTACTTTTTTTGCCAGATTTCAGGTAATATGATTATATTTTGCCATTTCCAAGGACAGTCTGAAATCTACTCTATAAACCTGAGTCTATATTCTTTGAGGATGAGGTTCACTTCTGAGTCTGGTTCCTCTCAAGGTTCCTTCCTCATATCATCTCACCGCCACCGTGGCCTCAGTCTTGATCATTAGGGATAGACGTTAGAGATATACAGTAACTTAATATACCCTTTAAAAATTTTATTTTGTTTCTGTACTTCTGTAAAGCTGCTTTAAGACAATGTTGTTCAAAGCGCGATACAAATAAACTGAATTGATTTCAATCAGATAATGTAGACGTGTAGCAACACAGCAGCACAGAAAAAAGAAAAGCATTTTTATATGCTGAGAAATAATTTCCCATGATTAGGTTTTATCAATCTCATTGAGGAATCTTTATATTTATACAACCCTGCGTCACACTTAACAATTTATTGTGCATTGCAGATAAGACCCAGGAATGAATCTGGTCCAAGTGCTGACATCATCAAAGGCTATTTGAGGAAATTTAAATGTTAGTTTACACTTGGGTTTAGGGTTTATAATGGATGCCAAAGAATTTACAGCATGTTGCAAATCCTCAGTGTTAAGAGATATCAAAATAAAGGTTCGACTTCGTTCAAAGGTTTCATTAAAAGAATAATAACAGTAAAAATAATAAACGGTGCTATAGGATTAAGAAAAGCAGTAAAACGGGTAGGGCTACGAATGATGTATATGAGAAAGGGATAGAAAAATCTTGAGCAGATAGAGGGAACACGAGCTGAGATGTTGGTGCGGGAGTGCAATAATTCTTCAGAGGGAGAAGAAAGGAATACTGGACTCGGGAGTGATGACTGATGCTGGCTGTTAACCAGCCTAGCGCAGGGCCACAAAAATACCCATTACCAGATGAGAGAGAGGATTTAAGTATCATATGCCATGTACGTCATTCCTTGCATCATCTGCGGCTCCTGCTGATTGTCATGTGTTCCTATGTCCACATTTAACTGCTTGAAAAATCACACAGCAGTAGATAAATGGGGCAGTTTATCCCTCTGTGTCTGATACAAACACAGAATCTGAATTAAAAAAAGGTGCTTTTTCTAGAGCTGTACCATTTCTAAAAAAAAATCAATGTTCTAAATAAGTTCTGAATCTGGAAAAATAGGACGCATGCTGATATACTGACTGCATATACGAGTTGTGTGTGCAGTCAAAGGTGCACTAATGAGAGGGACTGCGGCTTCATTGAGCCATTGACTTCCTGTCGCACCGAGACCAATGCTGCAGAAGTGCTGATATGCAACTCTGACAAGGAGCTGGATCAAAGTCTGAATCCATTGTTTGTCCATGAGGGTCCTACAAATGTGTGTTTGTTTCAAGATCATCATTGGAATAGATAGATAGATAGATAGATAGATAGATAGATAGATAGATAGATAGATAGATAGATAGATAGATAGATAGATAGATAGATAGATAGATAGATAGATAGATAGATAGATAGATAGATAGATAGATAGATATTCAGTCAAGCTTATTAAATTTAATCTGTGCACTTTTCTTAAGAAAGACTTCTGAGAAAGTCAGAAACGCCTCCGACATGAAAATTAGCTGTATTGCTAGGTGGAACTTCAGAGTCTGGTGAAATACAAACAACAGCAAAACATAATGGATTTTTGAAAATACACTTCTGAGCTGACAATTTTTTTCCTCAGCAATATATGATATATTTTTCAAATCCATTTTCGGTACTGAAATTGTCTTTACATATACAGTAAAATCCTTGAGTCTTTTTAACGTTCGGTGGAGAAAATTGTAGCATAAGAGGTGTGCATTCACCCAATAGAGAGCATTAGTCATAGTGAGGGGGATGTGGGAGCTTAATGGTTAAAGCATTGGGCCACTGATTTAAAGTATGTGAGTCTGAATCTCGGGTCCACCAAGCTGCCACTGCTGGGCCCCTGAGCAGGACCCTTAGTTGTATAAAATGTAAGTTGCCCTGAAAAAGGGCGTCTGCCAAATGCCATAAATGTAGTGAGAGAAGTATTGATTTAGCAGAGGATGATTAGGTGCGTTAACCAGACAACTTCAGCTTTAGAGCCCTCACAGCAGGGCAAATGGATTGAAACAACCAAGTCAAAGCTAAAGGCTCATCAACTGGTGCAGTATTGCTCTTCAGACAGCATGTTCAAAGATTTTTGCCCCATTCAGTGAAACACCTGCTGAGAATCGAGTTGAAAGTGTTGTGGTGTATATGAACACCAGACACTATAGTAGCACTATAGTATACCAAGATTCAGAGTGTTATACATTACAGGGGATCTTAAAGTATTCGCCAAGCATCGATGGGTTTTCTAAGAATAATATGACTCATACTATATGCCTTGAGCAGTCAGAGGTAACTACGATTAACTATCATTACACAGGTGTGTAAATTATTTCTAGATATACAGCTCAGACCTACTTTAATCAAATCAGTTTATTTAAATAGCGATTTTAAAAGTGGAAAAAAGCAACTGTCGCGAGGCAGTAGTCAGAATGTAGGAATGATCATCTGCCTGCTGCCTTGAAGCATCAGTCAAAGTTGCTTTGCGGAGAATTGATATGAAAATCTCAGAAGGTTTCTTGTAGCAATTTAAATAACACAAAACCAGGTTGTGTCAATTGCACAGCCAGCATCTTTGATCTGAACGTAGAGCTATAAATATTAGATTACAGTCTACCTTGTCCACTAGAAATGAAAATTAAATTAAACAGAAATTTTCATTAACATAACTGATTTAGCCACACAAAAGACATCCACAGTTACATTCACTAATTAGAGCATCAGGGTGACATTCCGAATTACTTTGCTGACCACATTTTTTATCTTCTTGAGCTGTACACATTAGCTTAACAATTGGAGTACCATGTCCTCCAAATCTGGCAACAGGCTCCAATCAAACATCATCTACACTGAAAAAAAGCATGTTGAATTTACTTACTTAAAATGCAGACAATTGTTCTAAATGATTGAAATGAGTAACCTTAACAGAATTGGTTTGCGTACGTCCAACGTTATCTGACAAACAAAATTTCCCAACAAGAACAGACCTTAACTGATAATCAAACCAGTGACAATGCTGGCATGCAACCAACACTTTATTCTACTGTATTTAGAGTTATATATGACTCTGTATATAGGCTACAGTTCTGAGTAACTGTTTTTTGTGGTTTCCATTTACACATAGGTCTTTTTAAAAGAATGAGAACAGGATACAGTTTCCAGGTTAGTGTGTGTTGGCTAAAACACTATGGATGGGTGATCTGGGGATCCTGTGATGCTAGCTGTTGCCCCGACATCCGATAGCCATGGTAAGCCACTACGAGTGGTCTAGCTTCTAGACAGAGACATATTCTAACATTCTGTTTTCCTATTTAAGCTTAGACAAAAATTTATTAAGAGTAAGTCCTCCTAGGACTTTCGATTCACATGCACCAAATTCAGATATGTTGTAGAACCTGGTCTGAAGTTTGTTGCTATTACTTTTCTAAGCAATCCGAGTACCGGTACTTCCGGTACCGGGTCTCAAATTGGCCTTTTTTCCCATAGACTCCCATTATAAAATTTGGAGGTTTATAACTCGGCAAGCTTTCGAACTATCTACACCAAACTCGGCCAGCTCCTTTAGGGTGATTCTCTGAACAAAGGTTTAAATTGGTGTACCGACTGGCCTTTCGGTTGTCCCGCAGCCCCGCCCCCAATATATGCAAAATCAAAAATCTTTTTACAACATTGACATGTGACATATCAAAACACTCAGAATAATGAGGGGAACTTCCTCACGGATATTCTGGTGATGTCGCATGCCCGTCTCAACTTACCTAAAATGTTTTGCCACCCTAGCTTTCTGTTTACTTGCTTCCAAAAGTAACACTGACCCTTATATCCACTTGCCTCCAAAAAGCACCGGCCTTTGTGAATACTTGCATCATCAAAGCCAACATCAAAGTTTGTCGCGACGAACTTTACAAATCTAGTTTCGTTTTACAAGCTCCAACTCCTTACAGGCAAAAGTTAAAAGAATGCTATGTGGTTGGACTTACCAAGAGTAGCCTCACTGTTAGCAATTTAACAACCGACTCAGCACAAAATAAACGCAGAAGTTGCCCATCCTACAGCATTCTGGAATTTAATTGGTGTCCTGAAGCTCCCTAAAGAACCATCATGACCCAGGGGCCTGCTGTTTCTCTCAGTAGTAGTGAACACTCCTTGGGAATGACATACAGAGAGGTTTGATAGCCCTAGCCATGCTTTCTGCACTATTGGTTTGGCTCACTGGCACAGAAGACAGACATGTCATGGTACTTCAAGTAATGATCCTTAAACCTAGACCCTATAACAAGAGCCTCATATGCTGGGAGATCTTAAGCTTGTGGCGCTATTTGTCAACTTAGCTAGTCACCTTCCATATGACACACAATACAAGAGTCAGGTGTGGGATCTCCCGCTGTAGTCTCTGTCTCTTAAGACCTCTCTGTGCAGAGCTTTACAGGTTGCTAGTTGTAAATGGGAACTTTTATGGACAGTCACTCGTGCTGTGATTACTGCAGTGAAGGGGTTCACAGGGTTCCTGCCTAGTGTTATGTATTTAAAATGTGTGAATCTGTTTATTAACCCCGCAGTACCCTACTAAGCTCAATATGCAGAACATGTATTGCGTATAACTTACAGTTCTAAGTGAGCCACACAGCTTTTATGTGTTCATCAAATACAGTATTCATTTGTCACGGTGCCAGGACACTGGTTGCTTTCCCGGATAACCGCCAGGGCTCCATGTAATTCAGATCCAACACTGATCCCTCTGTGAGAAGGTGCCAGGGACAGAATACAGTTGACAATAGTACAGTATTTTATAGCTAAATATGAACGTATACAATCACCATGTCTCAGTGTGTGAGTACAACTGGATAAGACAGGATCCTAGGATTAAAACACAGCATGTGGAGTTAAATCACAAGTAACCAGCATGATCACAAATAGGATCCTTTCAGTTCCCTGTTTATAACATTCTTAAAATCTTCACAAAAGATTTAACTACTGTTTGTTTACTTGTTGCTTAAAATCTGTCCAAATTTCCTTTGGTTCAGTTCTATTTTAAATTCAATTCACTTTTAAGGTTTCAAAGGTTTTAACGTTAAGCATCAATTAACATTCTGATGCTCTCTATTTAGGGTGAGAATCACTGAACCTCACAACTGTGAATGTGGACTGCTATAAAGGAGCAGTGAACTAAAATATGGTAGAGGTAGACAACATGATTCCAAGTATGCTTGAGCAGTCATTACCCAGTTGGTTAACCTGATAGATTTAAACACCAGAGCCCCTTAATAGTGACCACAAAATACTGGGAATGTGGCAAGGTATACAAAGTACTTTTGTATACAAAGTACCTAATGTACCATAAGGGACATTCCCTTTAAACTATAAATGTTTTTGCTGGTTAACCCGCAGAAAAGCCTCACGAGCACTCTGTAAAAAAAAAAAAAAAAAAAGACACTATTCATGGTGCAAGGTTTTTATGTCCAGTGTTTCATACCACACTATGAAAAATTTCCATTTGGCTGCATACAACTGGCAGATACAGTAGATGGAGCCTGTGTGCTCACAAGAGTGTGATTGATCCTTTGGGATCCTTTAAACCCTTGAAGAACAATAGAACCATGTGGGATTTTGCCTGGTATGAAAGCCAGATATGAAAATAAATACATAACCATACCAGGAAATCTGTTCACAGGGTCAGGTGAAGCTTATCTTAAACCCATAAACAGTTCAGAATGCATAAAATCATGCAGATATAAAGCTTCAGTTAATGTTTACATCAAACATCACAAAGAGGAAAAATCTGATCTGCGTGTGAGTGACTTTGTGGCATTAACGTTGGTGCCAGTAGCTTGGTCTGAATATTTCAGAAACTGACGATCCTCTGGAATTTCCAAGCACAGGTCTGTTTTTATGTATAGTATTAAACATGGTGTTCTGAACTTCCAGATTGCTTTACTGAATACCAAAGATCTATTATGTCTAGCTCCTGCTAAATATGGATTATTTCTAATTCTGCATTCAAAATGTGTGGTGTATAATCATGTTGTTATGTAATTGCAACATCTCAAAACTAGCAGTTAAAGCTATCCAATTTCCATATTCATTTTTTTATTTTTATTCAGATTTTTTAATTAATATAATATGTTGTATGAGCTAGTCAACAGTCATTCTTGAGCTGAAGTGTATTAGAGCAAGAAAATAAAAACATGTATAGGAGAATACAGTGAGTATCCCAAGGCCAGGTTTGGGATCCTGTGCTCTAAAGTCATAAAGGATCTTGACGTGCAGCAACTGCTGATGCAGGAACCATCGTGTTAGAGAATCGGATTGTTTTTTTTTTTTACATAGACTGTACTGATTAAACGTGTCAACTCTCCCTTATGTACAGTACAGTTAGGTTTGTTGAATGTGCCCTTATGCCTGAGTCTCCTTTTTACGTACACTCTACCATACACATATACACTGTACAGTACAGCCTCATAAGCCAATGTATGCTACGGTTGTATCTAATCTGCACTGTCTATCTACATGAACACCACTGGTTTGCACAGCACAAGATCTTTTGCTGCATTAAAATATGTTGAGATGTTGAGAGTTGAAAATATTATACTCATAATATATCTTATACTTATACTCATGTAATACACTTGACTTTACTGTACTGATCAAAATCCCACTATCCAGATTTATCCCAAAGTACAGGTTCCTTATTGGGTTCCTCTGAGAGAGGCTTTGTACTCATGTTGTCTCACAGAATTTTATTTTGCCACAATCACCTTTGCGACCGCATTTTGCACTTTATCCACTACAAAGGTAGGACATGAAAGTATTTTAACCAGGAGATTGGTGGAAAATGGTGCTACTTGGATGTGGCACCATTTGGGAACTGGGATGTGGTAGCCTAGTGGTTAAGATGTTAGACTACCAATTTGAAGGTTCTGAGTTTGAATCCCGGGTCCACTTAGCTGCCACTGCAGATCGTGGCATTTAAACATCAGCTGCATTAAAATAAATGTAATAAATTGTTTTAAAATTAGATATAAATGTTCTTCATCAAAACATGTTTGAAGTCACAGATCAGTCATAGAGCTAGCTCTTCCTGATTGCTTCTACTTCCAGCATGTACATAAATCTTATATGGGGTTGGTCAAGACAAGTTAAAGCCCATAGGGCAGGAACATGAGGGTGCATGAGAATCTATTGTCTCAACAAACCTACTTCAATTTCAGTCTCCTCTGAGAGTTACTAAGCCATGACAACCAATTTCGTGGCTATTTTGGACAAAAATGAGTCGGTGGTACGCTTAAAGAATATTACACCACAAATCTCACAAGCAGACATCTCACAAGGAGGCCACTGCCTGGGCCATCCTTGGGCATCTGCCTGATGTAAGTTAACAAAACAATAGGAACTACATTCTGATCCCTCCTTCAGGGATGTAGCTGGAAGTGATGGCAGACCCTCCAAGATTCAAACGTTCTGAAGTGCTTATGTATGATTCTTTACAGTAAGTAGTGATTTTGTAGGGTTGTGGTCTATCTTTGTGTCAGCAGCTGACGCTTCTGAATTGTGACAATATAAACACAGCACATAGGAATGAACTTATAGTCCAAATACTTTCAAGAAACACGAGTAAGTATTTTTGCTCTGTAATCATGAACTTCTGTTGTTCAATGTAGTCCATTTACAGTGTACGTTATTAAATGTTTTTTATTGCCTTTTAATTTATATTGTATGTCCTGGGGACTCTATTACCACGTTAAGCTACAGGGTTAGAGTATATATGGTGGCTGAAATTGTACCCAGTGTTGCCATTTTGCCAGTCTGGGCACGCTTGTTTGGGAAATACATGCCAGCTCCTAATAAAGAGGAGAGGATGATATTGCCACTGACATTGAGCAGACATGGTTCTTCCCAAACTGTCTAGGCACAATAGATAGCAAACATGTAATTCCAGCCCCTGTATCAGCGGGGTAACTATTTTTAAGTACAAAGGAACTTTCTTCATTAATACAAAGTATTGGCTTTGTGATAGACCTAGGTACCTTTGGAAAAAACAGTGATAGGGCATTGTAACTGCTTCACCTTTCAGAAAGTCTCAACAGGCTCCAAGATTGGACTTCCAACTTCCCTCCCAAACATGCCAGAATAAGGTCCATCTGGAAAAGCAGACTGGATGAGCTGCCCCATGGGTAGCTGCTTGGGTGCTTGGATAACCCTTGTATTGTCAACTTATACAGTTCATCAATTGATTCCATCCCTAGAGCTCATGATTGATCTCACCCAGATGCTCTGTAGTCCTTTGTGACCTAGCTTTCTATCGAATGAGACTGACGTAAGCAAACTGCTGAAATCAAGATACTCCAAGATACTAGCAACCTTTCTTTCTTTATTTTTTTTCTTCTGTTACTTCTGAGGATTTTCAAAGATCGTATTATGTTTTAAGTATAATATAATTGTACACTATGAGCTAATATTATAAGCACAAACACATATTTAGGTGTATATTTGGCCAAATTAATGGTGACTAGTGGTCTATGAATGTGCTATATAGGCAAAAGTATGTGGAAATCTGACCATCACACTCGTATGTGGCTCTTTCCCAAAGTGCTGAAGCACACAGCTGCTGTAACATTACAATTTCACTTCACCGGATCTAAGAGGCCCAATCCTTTGTTACACTGTACACAAAGCACAGAGCTCCATGAAGACATGGTGTGTGAAGGTTGGAGTGAACTTGAGTGTCCTGCACTGAGCCCTGACTCTGACTCAACACCACTGAACACCTTTGTGATGAACTGGAACACAGACTGAACCCCAGACCTCCTCACTGTCTGATCTCATTGATGCTCTTGTAGCTGAATGAGCACAAATCCACGCAGTCAAGATCCAACATCTAGTAGTATGCCTAAGTCTAAATAAACCACCTTAAAGGTTCAATAAGATCTTGCCCCTGTACAGTAGACTATACAGTAGCAAATAAAACTGTACACACAAACACACACCCACACTTGCATTTCTCTAGCTGTGCCTTATTCACACAATGTGAAGAATCAAATCCTGCAACAAAGATCAAGGCACTTTCACTGCACACCTTCTCAAGTGGGTGAAGTCCTATGGTATTCGAATGTAGATGTCTTGAAGTGATAGTTTTGATTATCAAAATGTGCAGTACCTCAAAAAGGCTATTTATGCAGCATTTTACAGTTAGTGTTAGAAAAGCTTGGCTTATGTATACAGGTGCTTGGACATTTTCATAAGGATAAGTAGCTAACAAACAGGCTTTAAGGTTCTCAGATTGAAGATGAGACGCTTATCAGCCAGATATTTCAGGATTTTCTTGTAGATTACACTCAAGTAAGCTGATATGTCATCATAAATGGATCAATAAACGATCCTGAAAGTTGCTAGCACATAATTCTTTACCTAGTGGAACACAAATTTTTCTCATGAGCAATTAGTATTGAGGGAGTTTTATAACACACTCCTAGGGGTTTTTTACACCTGGTCACTTCATGCGTTTTCTGTGATCTGATAGCTACAGTATCCAATGGTAAAAAGACCAGGTCTAAATGCCCTCCGAAACGTTTTCGAGACGGATATAAATCCGGTGGTTTGAACCAACGGATTTATATCCGTCTCGAAAACGTTTCGCATTTATGTGGCCTAATGTAAATGGATCAGTTTTAACAAATCAGATAGCTACAGATCAGATAGCTACAGATACCAGGTGTAAAAAGGCCCTAAACACAAAACTGGACAGATCTTCAGAATCAATCAATCCATATTATTATTTTAGCTCTTCTTAGCTCTAATAAAGCAACACATGACAAACTAAATATATTCAACTTAATCAATATCCAAAGCTTAGAATATCCATCTGCAAAAGTGGAAACGCTGTCATCACGCACATCACTCAAGAACAATCACACAATTTCCCTGCAAGCAAGTTTATCATCCCAAACATATCCAACAAAAAATAAACTCTAGTGTCACCTCAGATTATGTCCCAAATAAGCCGAGAGTTAAATAATAAAGCATGACAAAAGATGGCACTTTAATGTCTAAAAAAATCCTTTGGTGCATGCAAACTAAAGATTTTCACCAAAGAGGATTAGTGTTGGCACGGTTATTAAAAAAAAAAAAGAAAGAAAAATATAAAAAAATTCAGCTGTTGCGTTAGCTTTAGCATACACACTTGTCAGCACACGTCAAGTCTTACTCATTACCAGCTCCCATAGATCCACCAGGTGCCGTACTTTCATAAAGTACAGTAGAGTCTTGGTAAAAACAAGAGCAATGCTGGGTTACATCACTGATAGCCGAGTCTGTAGTCACAACCAGTTTCTCCTTCATAAAGATGACCATATACTGACTGTCAAGTCCCTCTTGCTCCTAGTTGGGCTCTTAAGCAAGTACATGAGCCCTACTTCTTTACTAAGCTGGACCTGATTGTATCACACATTAGAATCTTAGGAGACACAAATGGAAGACGGTGTTCATGGTGACATCTGTGCACTACACATACCTAACAATGAGTCAGTGCCACTTGTCTCTTAAAGTCATGTGTCACTGAGAATCACCATATTATAGTTTATATTGCTCATAAATGTTGAATTATGCTTTTTAAAAAAGAAGCCTCTATTTCACCACATATACATTAGAGCACAGTGAAATTCTTTCTTTGGATATCCCAACTGGAGCAGAAAGGGTTAACACTGTCAGCTTGACAGGGCTGGGGCTTGAACCCTCATCCTCCCATCAACAACCCAGAGCCTTAACCTCCTGAGCCATCATTACCCCTGCAACCAAGGGATCACGTATTATCTTGCAAAACATTTCTATTCAATTGTAGATCAAAGGTCCAGGTTAAGCTTTTTTTTAGTGTATAACATAAGCAGGGTAAGATTCGGGGTGAGATAGATCGGGTAGTAAAATTAGTAGCTCATTTGAACTATTGCTGGGGACCTATACATACACCACGACATTATTCTTACAATCAGCACAAACTAGCTAGTAAAATATTACAGTAACATGCTATTAACAAACAATGTATGAATAGAAGAGCAGGTTTATAAGAACCACTCTCATACACAATTCCTTCTGATTTCCATTTTTCTATTTTTCTAGCAGTATCAATTATTCATAATTATAATTATTTAAAAATCCATTACACATTCATCACAAATACGTGGTTAAATCAGCACACCGAGAGGTTGCGGTAGAAGCTGCTTGCAGTTGTATGATGAAATTACTGCCACTGTTCTAACCACATGCTCAAATCCTTTCCAACTGAAAAAAAATTCTGATCATCAGCGTGTCTCAGTGGGCAGCAGCTGGTTAGAGCGGTAATGTCAACATTTTTACAATTTTGCAGCACTTCAGGTGTATAATTGTGTTTGTTTGAAGAAAATGTTCTGCATACTCCGAATCAGTTTGTTCTCCTTTTGATATCCTGTTAAAACATGCAGTCTTACAATTTATTCTAGTGCCTTTCAAGTGCTATTGACCAGAAATAATTTTTAATTTTGCTGCTGAACTTACAAATAAATAACACGAGTTTCACAGAAAGATGGCAAGATCCACAAACGACTCACAAATATAGCATGGGATAGACAAATAAATCCAATGACATGCACAAATATCGTTGTTCTTTACTCGTTAATATGTGGAACTGAATATGTGGAATTCTTTTTTAACATTTCTCACTTCGATTCGTTCATTAAATACACAAATGTGTTATTTGCACACTTTATTTCAGTGCACTTGTCAATCAGATAGCAAGACAACTTTTCGCTAATGGCCACATTATTCCAAGTGATCATGATAGATATACTGTACGTTCAACCCAATAACAAGTGCCAGGGAAGATTTTCTGCAGTTGAGAGTGGAAAGAATGTGAGGCTAACGTCACGGATACGTGTACAAAACATTTTATTCTTGTGAAAGGAAAACTCAGTTAAAAGAAATTAAAATAGTTTATTGACTAAGGATGAGGCTTTACCTTGAATATATGGGGGAAAAAAGAGCTCAAATAAATAAATGAATTAATTAATATGTAGATGCATGCATACTTCAAATTAAATTTTAATTTTTCAATAATTTATTAAAATTTATCAAAGGAAAATTCCTGGAATTTGAAATATATCTCTCTAAAAAAAAACATGGTTCAAAACCCTTATGTTTATAGAAGGTAAAAAGTTTACAATGTACAAACAGTGAAATGTTGAAAATGTTTAAACGTTTAAATGGTAAAACATTTCCCACAGCCAAAAAGTTAAAATGTTTTTAGGTGGCTGCTATGCTATCCCAACTATCTGCTAGCTAGCTGGTGATACTAGATATTTAGTGTTACTGGTGATATTTAGTGTTAGGTGATTTCTTGAGTGTTGCTATGCTAAACAGGCTGGTTGATATGGTGTTGCTATGATATTCCAAGCGGTTGCTAAGTGTTTGCTGTCGTAACTCGGTTGGTTGATCGGGTCTTGCTGCTGTATTCGGGTTGCTGCTTGACGCAGCAGTGTTGGTACATTTTATTGAAATAAAATCACATGAGTAAAATGGTATTCATGCTGAAAATCCACAGGGCTGTGATTTGGCTGTTGGCGTGAGTCTATAGCGAGAAGACCATCGCTGATATTCAATACAATTTGGAAAGAAAGACAAGACAAAATATGGTCAAATCTTCTAGCGGAAATATCCCAGATCCCACCACACTTACTCACTTTATAGACCATCAGCACTGAATTGTACACTTCTGCCTTCTGGTAAAACTTCTGTCCCTTTCTCCAAGTCCCTTTCCAGGAAAAGTATTGTTTGCCATGTGCTCTTCTGATGTCATCAATTCTACTGTAGGAACCGCTTTTATAGAAGGAAGTGAATGTTTTATATTCATATAATAGACTAAGCATTTTTCGGTTGTCTAATGATTTTTTTTTTGTACGAATCAACATAAAGAAAAATTATCTTTAAAACAAGATGAGGTACTTATAATAGTATGTTGTACATTTGTTTAAAAAAATTAAATAAATAAATAAAAATTGCACATAGCAATCATACAGTCTGGTTAAATAAAAGTCTTGAATGTAATTAACGACTGCACGAGTTTTCTGATAATGTGAAGCAAACAGAAAGTGCAACAGTAGCTGAATGATAAGGGATTATGTAAAGGTCTCTATTTTTCAGAACGATCATTTAACAAACTCTACTGAAAGCTATGGAGAAATGATCCAATGCCAAAGCAGCACATGAAATCACAAACTCGTATCGTCTATCACACGATGGCAGATATTAATAATAAACTAGAATAAGTAAGATTTCAAAGAGGAACCGTAATTGCGACTGGTCAGTCAGTCAAAAAAAGCTCTGTTTATGAATTTTAAATGCCAATCAGAGTGAACTAAAGACTCAAGCAGCTTGATAACAATCTCAGCATTTAGCCACTTTGTTGAGCTCAAGAGATTAAGCTTGGCAGCTATATCTCTCTACAGTCACACTAGCGACTGACGAGTCACTCGTGTCACTTGTCGTTTCCCTCTTGTGGCTGTGTAGAGACTACTACTGACCGCTTGTGGGCGTGAACTGCTAAAAAGATCTTTTTACTTCTGTTAAGAATCAGGAAATTGCAGCTCCGTGTCAAGCAAAATGATTGGTCAATTTGTGTTTTTTTTTGTTGTTGTTTTTTTGCTGTGAACATAGGCAGCAGCTGGGATCTGACAAGCCTCCAATACTTGAAAAAGGAGAAAAAACACGACAGGCTGTGTCCTTGGTTACATTACAGCATGCATTCTACGACCTCGGAGCCTGTGAACAGCTTCTGCGTTATAATTCTGATAGCCGGAATTTATTACAAATCAAAAGTCGTATGCGGTTAAGCATCCTTATTCGTTAACCATAAGATAATATTTAATTTACTCGACACCACCACCTCCACCACCAACACAGCCGCAACCGCTGCCCCTCCGACACGATTCTACCTCAGAGATGATTCACTGAGGTGAGTGAGTACTGTATGTATTTGGGTGATACATGACAGCTAAATCTTGAGGTGACAGTATTCTGGGATCATGATCATGTCCACGCTGCCCCTTCACCACTCATCTACCAATCCTTCCTTCTATCTTTCCTTCTTCCTGTCGTACGTTAGACAAGCCTTCATGAGGCTCTCGCAGAACCGCCTGTCCTGCAGGGGCTTGTCTTGAGCTGTCATGCTCCTAATGAATTTCTCCAGCAGGCAGTCTCTGAGTATACTGCTACAACTTGGTGGGGGTTGAAAGGGTTGATGAATTCTGTCAGCAATCTAGTCACCTCATGTAAATCCGACCTTAAGGGATGATTCGGTATCGAGAACTAGTTATGAAATGGCAGACATAAATAACACACCAACCATATTTGGTACATTAAGTAGCCCTGATTCTTGTATTTACTACGGTCCATAACATGTATATTATGCCTATAAATTATGCATGGGCTTCATTTAATAAGCAAATCAATGTAGCCTGTAAAGTGTTGCATTCTTCAGGTCAAGACCGTCCACTAAAAAGTGGCTAAGGAAAAGACGTTCACATAATCACAAGATCCACGATAAACATTAACCCCTGAACGTATGACTTAATTAAGACATGTAAGTACTGTATGTAATCCAAGATTAATCCAGATTGGGAGTAATTGTGTCATAGTGTGTTCATCTGTGCTTAAGGAGAAGCGGTTGCTTCGGGTTGGGTGGGGGGGATGTTAGGGGTAAATGATGGGATGGTGGGAACTCAATGTACATGACAAGGCTTTATACTACCGTCCTAAATACTATGTCAAAATAGAACGACACCTGTGGTGTGACATACAAATTGGTACTGACGCATTGTGGCTGCTACACACGACACGATGATCACTGAAGACCCCCCACCCCCCACCTCCAGTGTTATACGTCTGCGTTATGAAGGAGCTGACTGAAGGATGCAATGTCGCTCATTCTTAAACCTGTTACAAAAAAATAAGTGCATTAACCGCACTGAGGTAAAGTTATTAGGTATCCAAGCAGGCTGTGTGTGTGTGTGTGTGTGTGTGTGTGTGTGTGTGTGTGTGTGTGTGTGTATGCGTGTGTGTGCCAGGGGACAGAGGCGCTCTGTGTGTGTGTGTGTGTGTGTGTGTGTGTGTGTGTGTGTGTGTGTGTGTGTGTGTGTGTGTGTGTGTGTGTGATAGGGGACAGTGGTCCTGTGTGTGTGTGTGTGTGTGTGTGTGTGTGTGTGTGTGTGTGTGTGTGTGTGTGTGTGTGTTTGTGTGTGCACGCCAGGGGACAGAGGAGCTGTGTGTGTGTGTGTGTGTGTGTGTGTGTGTGTGTGTGTGTGTGTGTGTGTGTGTGTGTGTGTGTGTGTTTGCATGTGTGTGCGTGTGTGTGAGAGAGCCAGGACGGCTGAAGCATGTGTGTGTGTAGTCAGGTGAGAGACATAGTCCTGTACTAGTCTGTACAGACAGTCCGCGCGCATCAATGACAGAAGGGTCATTGGAAACGTCTGTAGCACAAACACGCACATACACACGAATCGCTACGCCTGTGCTGA